>NC_048300.1:93346464-93523515 GCF_013100865.1 Trachemys scripta elegans
GGGGCTGCCCGGCAAACCGTGAAGTCGGTAGCGCTCGGGCTTCGGGCAGCCCCCATGCGTCCGGACCCTGCACCCCCGGAGCCCGGGAGGGGAAGTGCCCGGCTGGGGGTGCAGGGTCCGGAGACATGGGGGTCGCCCAAAGCCGGTAGCACTCGGGCAGCTCGGCTCTTACAGAGCCCAGGAGTCAGGGAGCACAGCAGCCCCCGGCGCCCGCTCTAAGATAAGCCAGGGAGTATTTTTCCTGGACATGTTTGGCTTTTTGGAAATTCCCCCCGGACGGGGGTTTGATTACCAAAAAGCCGGACATGTCCGGGAAAAACCGGACGTATGGTAACCCTAGTGTTGCGAGATATTTATGTGCCAGATGTGCTAAAGATTCATATGTCCCTTCGTGCTTCAACCGCCATTCCAGAGGACATGCTTCCATGCTGATGACGCTCGTTAAAAAAATAATGCATTCATTAAATTTGTGACTGAACTCCTTGGGGGAGAATTGTATGTCTGCTGCTGTTTTACCCGCATTCTGCCATATATTTCATGTTATAGCAGTCTCAGATGATGACCCAGCACATCTTGTTCGTTTTACGAACACTTTCACTGCAGATTTGACAAAATGCAAAGAAGGTACCAATGTGAGATTTCTAAAGATAGCTTCAGCACTCGACCCAAGATTTAAGAATCTGAAGTGCCGTCTAAAATCTGAGAGGAACGAGGTGTGGGGCGTGCTTTTAGAAGTCTTAAAAGAGCAACACTCCGATGCAGAAACTACAGAACCCAAACCACCAAAAAAAAAAAAATCAACCTTCTGCTGGTGGCACCTGACTCAGATGATGAAAATGAACATGCGTCAGACTGCTCTGCTTTGCACTGTAATTGAGCAGAACCCGTCATCAGCATGGACGCATGTCCTCTGGAATGGTGGTTGAAGTATCAAGGGACATACGAATCTTTAGCGCATCTGGCACGCAAATACCTTGCAACACTGGCTACAACAGTTCCATGCAAACTCCTGTTCTCACTTTCAGGTGACATTGTAAACAAGAAGCGGGCAGTATTATCTTCTACAAATGTAAACAAACTTGTTTGTCTGAGCGACTGGCTGAACAAGAAGTAGGACTGATTGGACTTATAAGCTCTAAAGTTTTACATTGTTTTGTTTTTGAGTGCTGGTTTTTTTGGTACATAATTCTACATTTGTAAGTTCAACTTTCATGATAAAGAGATTGCACTACAGTACTTGTATTAGGTGAATTGAAAAATACAATTTCTTTTGTTTTTTTACACACAAATATTTGTCATAAAAATAAATATAAAATGAGCACTGTACACTTTGTATTCTGTGTTGTAATTGAAAATCAATATATTTGAAAATGTAAAAAACATCCACAAATATTTAAATAAATGGTATTCTTTTATTAACAGCGTGTTTAATCGTGCGATTAATTTTTTTAATCGTGCGATTAATCACAAATGTAGTTTACTCCTTTGCTGTTTAGAAGATTTTCTATGTTTCCGTTTGTATCCTTGAGGTGTACTGGCACACAAACCTGAATGCTATACGAGCAGGCATATTGGAAAAAAATATCATAAAAAGCTCACATTTGTTTAAGAGGAGTATTAGAGCCTGTATGTACCCTGTGAGGTTTGATAATTAAAATGTATAAGATGTTTGTGCTGTTTAAGAAGGTAATTTTATTTTCTGTCTTTTTTGTTTGCTTATGTAACAATATGGGTAATGAGTGCTTGAAAGCCTGTTACTTGGGGATCCTCTTTGAACTTGGAGAGCCCTGCATAGCAAGAGGGTGAAACAGGAACCTGTTGCTTTTAATGTGTGAACTTTGACCCTAACTCAAAACTTGCTGGGTAGTGTAGTCCTATAAGAATCTTTTTCGGGGCTACTTTTGCCAATGTAGTTGTATTCTGCTTTTTGCTAGTGAATGGTATTCATGTGATGCAGGGTGTTGCATTAATGAGATAATATTACAATTACCCTGTCTTCACATTTGTAAAGCATACGTTGCATATACTTTGGTATAAACAGTGGATGCTTATCCTTCGGTATTATTAACCCTAATTCAAAAACTATGAGTCAGACTCTAAAAAATCATGGGGTTGGCATTAAAAATCATGAGATTTTCAAAAATAGTAAGATTGGGGTTCTTTGTATTTGCTTTACGCGTTCAAGCTTTTCTCTGCAACCTTGAGGACCAGAAATGTACTTCTTTTAAAACGCAAGCTCAGCTTCTCACATCAAAACATGGATTCCAGCATCTGAGGCTTTCAAAAAAGACACAAACATTGTTGGAGTTGGCAAGGTGGGGGACACTGGGCAATCTGTAAGTAGAAAGAGGTATCGTTGTGACTAGCAGTTACTGGCTAAGAGGGAACACTGCAGGTGGATAATTTGATTCTAGGAGAGAGCAAAAGAACAATGATCTCTTTGTGTTATAGACAATCAAACAGCTTTCTCAAACTGTTTTTGTTGCTCTTTTATTTATTTGTATTTTTCTTTTTAAGAATGAAAGAAACAAAGAAATAAATTTTTGCACCAGTTCCTGGCTATGTTGCTGATAGAGATCAGCGCCAAACAATCTTCATCTGAGCATAAACAGTATGGAGACATTACATTCACTAAACATTAAAAGTGAGAGAAGACAGCCTATACAAAGAGCTTGTTTTGTCACTTGCAAAAGTTGCCTTTTAGTACCGGATACAGCTACTGCTTTTGTCAGCACAGTGCATCTCATGTAAAAATTATAGCTCGGTTTCATGAGAGCTGAGAAGTGACAGGAATATAATGTTTGCATTTCCATCCCAAAAAAGGAAAGTAACTAGACATACAGCCTTACCATTATATGTTATACAAGCCCATTTGTCAAGTAGTCAAAGATCCCAATCACTGTTTCAATCTGGCTGGTCAGTCTAAAATATTCAGATACTGCCTGAATTTAGTTTATTCAGACAAGCCCTTACCTTAAGAAGATAGGTAAGTGTACTAAAAATAAGAGAACAGTTTAAATTTGGTGGTGATTTAATGAACCAGTACTTCAGTGTTTCTTTTCTGTTTGACTGAAAAGTGATTTTAAAAGACAAGGATCTGTATCATGGGGCAAGTGTCATAATTGATTTTCCTCCTAACTCCAAACAAATATAAAATTATGAAAAATTATGCGGAGCCTCCACTAGTGAAAAAGAATCCCAGTGAATGTGATCCAAAATTTAGAGTTAATGTACATTTGGAGCAGCTAGATGGTGATCTCTGAAGAAAACATACAAGTGCCATTCATACATTGTATAGATTATTATTGGTGGTGCTGGTGGCAGTGCCCATCTGGATACACTGATTCTGGAATAAGAGCCCTTTTTTCCATTTCCCCTTGGAGACAAGTTCTTAATGTGGTTGTAAAACTATTCGTAACTATATAAATTGTGCATGATGCCAAAGCGAACATGCTATCAAACATAGTTAAAAACAGTGCTCAAATTAAGAGGGAAAAGTAGGGGGGGCCCTGAACGTCAAATGGCTCACTTATTTCTCACAACTTTCTCAGTGTGAGAAATAAGGGGGCTATAAGGCAGAAGTGATACTGCCCCTAAAAGTAGTAATGGGGCCCTCTCCCCACCCCAATAATGCTGCCCACGTCTTGTTTACAATGCCACCTGAAAGTGAGAACGGGTGTTCACATGGCACTGTTGTAGCCGGCATTGCAAGATATTTATATTACAGATATGCAAAAGATTCATATGTCCCGTCATGCTTCAATCACCATTCGAGAATATGTGTGTCCATGCTGATGACGGGTTCTGCTCAATAACTATCCAAAGCAGAGTGGACCGACGCATGTTCATTTTCATCATCTCAGTCAGATGCCGCCAGCAGAAGGTTGATTTTCTTTTTTGGTGGTTTGGGTTCTGTAGTTTCCGCATCTGAGTGTTGCTCTTTTAAAGACATCTGAAAGCATTTTCCACCCCTCGTCCCTCTCAGATTTTGGAAGGCACTTCAGATTCTTAAACCTTGGGTTGAGTGCTGTATCTATCCTTAGAAATTTCACATTGGTACCTTCTTTGCGTTTTGTCAAATCTGCAGTGGAAGTGTTCTTAAAACGAACGTGTGCTGGATCATCATCCAAGACTGCTATAATATCTAATAACCATGCAGAGTCCCACTGAAGTCAATGGAGTTCTGCACACCCACCGGAGTCAACTCAAGCGGATCTGAGTGCAGGACATCTGAAAGACATCTGAAAGCATTTTCCACACCTTGTCCCTCTCAGATTTGGAAGGCACTTCAGATTCTTAAACCTTGTGTTGAGTGTTGTATCTATCCTTAGAAATTTCACATTGGTACCTTCTTTGCGTTATGTTAAATCTGCAGTGAAAGTGTTCTTAAAACGAATGTGTGCTGGATCATCATCCAAGACTCCTATAATATGAAATATATGGCAGAATGCAGGTAAAACAGAACAGGAGACATACAATTCTCCCACAAGGAGTTCAGTCACAAATTTAATTGACGCATTATTTTTTTAACGAGCATCATCAGCATGGAAGCATGTCCTCTGGAATGGTGGTTGAAGCATGAAGGGACATATGAATGTTTAGCATATCTGGAATGTAAATACCTTGCAATGCTGGCTACAAAAGTGCCAGCCTGTTCTCACTTTCAGATGACATGGTACATAAGAAGCAGTCAGCAGTATCTCCCGTAAATGTAAACAAACTTGTTTGTTGTAGCAATTGGCTGAACAAGAAGTAGGACTGAGTAGACTTGTAGGCTCTAAAATTTTACATTGTTTTGTTTTTGAGTGCAGTTATGTAACAAAAAAAACCCCTACATTTGTAAGTTACACTTTCACAAGAAAGATTGCACTACAGTATTTTTATGAGGTGAATTGAAAAATGCTATTTCTTGTATCAATTTTACAATGCAAATATTTGTAATAAAAAATAATATAAAGTGAGTACCGTACACTTTGTATTCTGTGTTGTAATAGAAATCAATATATTTGAAAATGTAGAAAAAAATCAAAAAATATTTAATACATTTAAATTGGTATTCTATTGTTTAACAGTGCGATTAATCACGATTGACTTAATTGCAATTATTTTTTTTAGTTAATCGAATGAGTTAATGCGATTAATCGACAGCCCTAGTAATCATATAATTATTAATACGGATTTAATATAAATAAATATAATACTTATGAAATAATTGAAATAGTCAAACATTGTATTAATAATAATTTAAAAATCCTAGTAATTCCCTCCAATGAATTTCCTATTGCATTCAGGCCACTCTATTTCTGTCATGTTTGGACTGAAAGCTTTTTGGAGCAGGCCCTGTGTGTATCTTGTGTCTGCTACAGCACGGAGTACATTGTCAGCACTTAGGAAGGGGCTAACATTAATACTTAAACTTCGTGCAGAATCAAAAATGCTCTGAGCCGGTTAACATTGTGGTAAAAATCTGTAGTGTAAAAGATTCCTTAGAAACCTAGAGATTGTATTTCAGCCCTTCAGATCCCTGTGTGAATGGAGGCTTATCCAAATCTTTATTGCAAACAAAACTTGTCTAAGCACCTCTACTCATATTGTGAACAGATAAATATGGAAACAAGAAAGCTCAGGTGGGTGATTTGCATCTTAAGAGAAGGGGTAAAATTGCCCAAGCAATTAGGGAGATAGTGGGGCAGATTTTCTGCTAGGCCCAGCTTCCATTCCCCTCTAGCATTAACCTCAACTCCTTAACATGTTTTAAAGGTGTTAAACCCTGTCTACCCTAGTACTTAAAAACATGTTAGTTAAAATACATTAGCTGACATATTTTTAAACAAAACCTGTTTTCCTAATTTGGACATGACCCTGATCCTGCACTCAGATCAGCTTGAGTTGACTCCTGTGGGTGTGCAGAACTCCACTGACTTCAGTGGGACTCTGCATGGTTATAAACAGTCTGCCTACCTAAATCTCACTGCAGGATCATGGTCGATAAAACTAACAGAGAATGAAGAACGAACAATTAAGGTTGCTGAGAGTGTATAAAAAAAGTAAATTTATTGTTCCTGGTTCTTATGTGAGAGAGGAAAGGCCCCTCATGCCCTCTTCTCCCAAGCACCTGTGCAATGGAAAAAGAATCTAGGCTTAATCTTAACAAAACTGTTAAGTCTTAAAATAAAAAAGGGGAGGGGGCCCATGAGTCTACTTCTTGGAGCAGCAGCCTGTATTGTTTGCATAACCTAAATCTTTGATTTATAAGAACTCAAAAAGTGTCCAAAACTGCAACACTTTTTATTTTATTTTATTTTTCCAAAAAACACTCTCATAACTTTAAAAATGGCCAGGCTGATTTAAACCATGTTTGAAGGGGAAGGAGAGGGGAAAAAGTCAAAGTAAAATAAAAGTTGTCCCCAAATCCTATGATCTTGAATGTGACATTTCATTCCATTCTGCAGCCTGTTTTCAGGGCTGAGCTTTAAATCCTTGGAATTAGTGTTTATACTGGAAATGTTGACAGACCCATAAATACAGAGGCTCTAGTGAGTGCAGCTATGTTCAACATTTCTTTTTGAATCACACACTAATTTCTTATCCAAACTGAGAGAACATTCTGTTGCTAATACAGTACATAGGGATATTTTACGTTGCAAATATATTTTATTTTCATTTTTGATCATTTTAGTTTCAATGCCATCATGTTCTGGGTCCAGAATTGTTCTACAATGTCTCCATTTCCAGTGTTCAGTGTATTCCGAACCAGAGTTATTTGATCATTCACACCCAGAAATAAATAGGTGTAGGGGAGATTTTCAAAGACACATAGGGCACCTAGCTTCCATTTTGTGACTTTGAAAATCTCCCTCTTCATCTTTACATACCGCATACCTTTGGTGTGACCAAAATTAACAGAGAATCTTACCATTAAATATAATCCTATTAAGTTGGTTAACCATTTTTGTATTGCAAATAAGTTTACCCAGGTGACAGAGCTAAAGGGTAGGTGTCTGGGAATGCTTGTCTTTTAATATCCTGTCATTATTATAAGAATAATTCTCAGGGCAGGGTGGATTTGGTAAATATTTACTCAGTTTGTGCCAGCTCTCCTGGTTATGTCTAGACTGAATATGAGAATCCACAACTCAGCATTTGAAAAAATGAAACCGATAAATAATTCAACACTGGTTATTGAAATCTGATATAAGGCAGAATCAGACTGAATAAAGCCAGAATGACCATACATACAGTTTTTTAAGGAGCATCACGGAGTTGTTGCCTAATGTCCCATACAGTGTATCCAAAAAGGAATTCACTCAGATAAAAATATGCTTTTAAGCAAAATTTCAGCATATGATCAGAGTCTGTGATACAAATGTATAATTTTACACTATGAATAAACATTTGGGGATGATAGCATCTAAAAACTAGCTTTCCCCTTAAATTTTCATATACTCATACTTTAATTTCCTAACCTGTAAATGGTCACATTAATCCATAATTCCACTTTTTGGTGGCGGAGGGGAGAGGAGATATCTCTGTAGATGGCTATGAAACTGATCAGACATGGGAGATAATGTTATTAAAGGTGCAGTTAGTCTTCAATGTGAGCACAGACTTGGTGGTTAGAAGAGCTTTCATTGATTTCATAATATCACCTGTTCTTCCGGGAAATCCTTTCCTAGGGTCTGATTCTATTGTCGCTGATGTCAGGGTTAAAACTCCTGTTAATTCAGTGGGGCGGGAGGAAGCTTCTAACGCACAAAACACACACTGACTGCATACGTTTCTTTTGTGAAGGCCAGTTTCTGAGGGTGTTTCATAGTAACAAAGTAATAACCTTCAGCAATCCAGTATGCTTAAAAGGAAGCTGTCCAGTTGATTTAAGGTCCTATGTAGGTTTTGTAAAATCCCTGGTCAATGGAAGTGTCTCCATGATTTATTTATTTTTAATCCAGTGAAAACAGACATTATGGTTGGATTTAAACATTTCCTTGCTGTGCTTGCTAAGGCAAAAAATTGCAACATTGTGTAAGTGCTTGCCCCCCAGAAGGGAAAGAGACTAGAAACAAAAATAAAACTGATGTCTATTTACACAGCCCAAACTAAGTGAAATGCAAAAAATAAACATCAAGCATTAATAAAGAAATTAATAGTGAATGACTCTTGAAAGTCCAATTTATAATCCAATAACACAGGTTGTTTTTAAAAAATCTGTTTAACCTGACACCATTTCTCTTCCAAAGGAGCCTTCTCTAGCAATCCAGGGGAGCAGAGAAGCATTACATTCTGTCAACAACTTAATCAAAACATGGTAAGTGTTTGAAGATAGCTGAAATATGAATTATGTGTGTTAAGTTTGACCTCCCAGGCAAAGTAAGACCACCTTGTGGAGCTGGGAATGTTAGCTTTTGCATGCTTGACCTGGGAAATGTACTTTTCTGTATGAACTTCAATGTAATCTTATTTAATTGGCTTAAAAAAAAAATCCCTGCACAAGAGATTAATGAAGAATGCTTGAAACAGAAATAGAGGCCTGGGAAAGATATTCTTTTTGATTCCCTGCATCATGCCAAGCAGTGTAATGGGGAAGGGATGGAAGTCCCATCTAGTGGAATCAGACGAGTGGTTCTATACTAGCTAAAACATATATAATTCAAACCCCCAGAAGCGAATGACAGTTTTCCAAGGATAGTGTTATTCAAATGTAAAATAGATTCCCCAGGCAATTAAAATGTATATAAATTAAATCTTGATGGATGGTCTTCTTGTGAGGAAATCCTGCCCGGTTCCCTCTCCCAGTACAGCCTCTTTAAGGTGATCAGGCACAGGGTTGCTACCTTAAAAGGAGATTCTGGTACTGTAGGGAGGTAACAGGCCATTGTGCCATACTCTTACAGAAGAAAGATTGCTTGTAGTGGGAGGGGGCGTACACTGGGTGAGGAGACTTTTGTAGCAAATTTCACAGGGCCTAATGAGAGGAACAAGGAGAATATTTTGTACCTTTTTGATAGCCCTTTGCCAACTCTGTTTTTCCAGATCACAGCTATCAAGAAATCCATTAAACTTTACTTACTGGGTCAAAGGAATATTAATCACATAAATTATAAATGTATGGATGCTGAATAAGTTTTAAAAATAAAGTGCCATGATATTAGATGTTTTCTTTTTCATCCCCAGAGATAGTTATATTTCATGCGCGTGTCACCTTGCCACTTGATGGCTGTAATTGTTTGTTTTTTTCTGTTAATTCTGACTGTAATATTAGACCTCGTCTACATGAGGATGTTGCACTGATTTAACAAAATGGTTTTAAATCACACCTTTAATTTAAGCCAGTGCAAAATTGATGCAGACACTTATTTCAGTTTAAACCAGGTTTATTTTGATTTAGCTTCAGTCAGTTAGCAACTGGCTTAAGCTACACTGAAATAAGCCATTTTTAGGCCTAATCTACACACACTTTTTGTGCTAGTATAATTATTTTTATTAGAGGTGTTTTTTACCAAAATAATTATACCAGGACAATCCTAGTGCATGGATGCAATTATACCAGTATCAAAGTGGTTTATACCGGTCTTGCTTATTTCCCTTCTTGTATGGAAGTGTAGTTAGACTGTACAACTTTTGTGTGGAGACAAGACCCTAAACTGAAATAAGAGCATCCACACAGGAGTTTGCAGCCATTTAACTAACCTGATTTAAAAACTGATTTTAGTTCAATATTGCAACTCTCTCATATAGACTCAGGCTACCTATGTGGGGGGAGAGAAAGTGTGTTTTGGGGGGCAGAGCATGTCATCATGCTGTCTTGTAAGTTCAGACAGCGGCAGGGGGAAGAGGGAAACCCGACATCGGCCCCCACCCCCTGCCTCTCTCTCTCTCTCACACACACACAGACACACAGACACACACACACACCTGCCTCTGCAGCAGGAGCATTCCACTGTAATGCTTTGCTTTGTGTCCTGGAGCAGATAAGCATGCAGGCTGTCAGAAACGGAGCTTTGAAAGGGAATATCCGCATGCCTGCAGTCAAAACAATGACCAGAATGGCCACTTGACTTCAGGGGATTATGGGATGTTTCCGGGGGCCAATCACAGCGCAGTAATGCAACACGTCATCCACACTGACACCCTGGCACTCCAGCTCTATGCTTCTAGTGGAGGTGGATTACCAGGGGTGCTCCAGCTGCAGAGTCCAGGTGCTCTAAGTGCCTTGCCAGTGTGTGGACACCTCAGGAGTTATGGCGCCCAAGGCTGATTTAATGCGCTCCAACTTGCAAGTGTAGACAGGGCCAAAGCCTTATAATCAGGCCCGTCTTACAGATTCTCATCTCAAGAATATTGTTAGGAAACTTAGCTTTCTCATCAGAGTTAACTGGGTGATTTTAATTCATGACTTTAATTCATGACTTCAGTTGATCACTGTAATTTTGTTTGTTGGATTCTGTCACACTGATATGCAGATTTGAGTTTATTCAGAATTCAGCTGCTAGATTTTAAACTAGGACTGGGTGAACTCAGCACATTGGCTTCTAGCAAGATGTTATGTGGACTTTAACATCCGACTTATGACTACTAAGAAATGTCCTGGGCTGGTCCTTCATTTATTTCTGATTTGCCTGCTTCCTATTCCTAGTCTCTTCCAAGCTCTCAGTCAGTGCTAACAAAAGGTCTCTAAATAAATGCTCTGATCTGTTCCATCTTTGAATTTGACTCTTTGCAGACTGAGTATAAGTATGTTCTTGTAATCTTTTGTTCCTTGTCTAACATACTAGAACACCCCACTTCACAGCTGTTCATTTTGAAGAAGGCATGACTAAAATTAACACACAACGGCAGTCTTTCCAGCTGGGAGTGATGTAAACAAGCTAATGCAATTAATGCAAAACAATAGTGCATGATGTTACAATCCCTCTAAGCAAGTTTGTCTGAAGTATGGAAAAAGCCAGCATTCTAAGGGTTAAATTCTTATGGTGCCAAGAGTTTGGCCTTTGTGAGCCTTATTTATGGAAGTTGTTATCTTCTGATGTCAGGAACTTAGAAACTCGCTGGTTTCTAAATCTCATTTTAAGATTTTTCTTTTGTAAAACATTGAGACATCTTGGCTCTGATTGTCCTCCCCAGAGCAGTACCTGGAAGGACACACTGCTTACAGATCTCCCCATCCCTCTGTGGACGAGAGGGTCAGCTGCCTCTGCAATACTCTTCCTACCCCCACCAGACCCTATATCTGTGGGTCTAAGGTCAGTTCTGGTGGAGGGAGTGCAGAGTCACTGGGCAGGCCTGGGGAAGGACTAAGCAGGCTGAGTCAAGGGGGAAATGGCCCACTGGAAATTGGGCTGTATGGTCTTTTCCATGAAGCCCCTCTTTGGGGGTTTCCCAGGGGGAATCTCTCTTAGCATGGCTCCAGTAGAGTAGTTCTGCCAGGGAGACAGAGACCCAACAGGGACCCAAGCAGGTAGAGAGGCCTTTGATATGGACCCCTCTGGCCTCCTGTAGATCCCTGCTTAGCATCAATACAATTCAAACTGCAGCAAACAGCAACAAGTGACAGATAGGGTTACCCAAAATAGATTCCCAAGGCAACGAAAACACATATGGCTTTTGAGGACAAGCTCATCACAAATTAAACCCTGGTGGAGCGTCTCCTGGTGAGGAAATCTTGCAAATTACCCTCTCCAGTGCATCCTCTTTAGAGTGATCAGGCAACAGCAGTGAATATTACTGGCTGTTTTCACAGGCAGTGGTGATTTTAGCTAATATCTCACTCCTGAGGGTGATGAAGGAACAAAGAATCCAGTTGCTGGTGTTCCAAAGCTGCCCAAGCCTGTATGCCACTAGCAATGGTGCCAGCCGAATTCATGGCAGAGTGGCGTGGGAAATAGTGTCCTATCATGGTGAAAGAATTACAAGGCTGCCATCCCTACAAATCTTTCGAGAGGATTGCAGAGTATCTTCATGAATTCAGTAAGATCTCTCAGGAGGATAAAAGGGGCAGCCTATTCAGATTAGCAGCGTACTCTACCTGCGTCCCCCACCCTGATTTTCCCCAACAAGCCGGAGAGTGGATGCTGGCTCCTTCTCTGTTTGCTCCACACAACACTGATCTGATGTGATTGTGTAACTGTCCTGCCCTATAATCCTTTTTAGAATTTGTTTCCTAACGTGTTAGTTATTTTCTAACGTATACCAGCAAAGCAATGAAAAGTCAATACTTTTGTCTTAACTTGTGGATGGGCCAGATGCCATTTTTACATGGCTAACCAAGACAGATGGGAGAGGAAGGTGTGGGGAGGAAGATGAGGTTTGAAGGAAAGGAAAAGCAAAAAAAAGGCAAGGAATAACGTATGTGTACACATTTACCGAGTCCCCTTCTCTTTCATCGGTAGGCTGATCTGCACTTGCCTGGTGGAACTGGCTAAACTCCTGCAGCGTTCCTGGCTCACAGCATGGTTCGTGTCCCCTCTTCCATGTTAGCTCCATCTTGAGCTCCTCCAAGGTATCCACAGTCATCTGCGGGTGCTGGTGGGGTCACTGCCCAGTATGGCATACTGTTATGTAGAAAAGCAGCCGGTCCACAGGGCAATGCAAGATTTCTTCTTGTCCTCCCCTGCTTTGTGGTTTGCCTGGTGTAGTTCCTTCACTTTGATGCGGCACTACTGCTGATCCCTGTTGTGCTCTTTTACCTGCATCCCCTGTGCAATCTGCTCATAGATGTTGATGTTTCTATGGCTGGTCCATAGCTATGTTTGCACAGCCTCTTCTTCCCACAGACTGAGGAGATCCAATATTTCTTTGGCAGGAGCTCCAATATTTCCAGGCAGGAGCTCATCTATTACCTTTGTGTGCATGGAGCAGGCATGGTTGGTCAGGTAGTCAGATGCAAACAAAGGTGAGCAGCTAGGTGTGCTCACCAAGGTAAGCAATCAAGAAAAGGCATTTCAAAAACATGCAGGAGTTTTAAAGGGAGGGAGGACAGCTTAGTAATATATAGAGATATACCTATCTCATAGATCTGGAAGGGACCCTGAAAGGTTATTGAGTCCAGCCCCCTACCTTCACTAGCTGGACCAAGTACTGATTTTGCCCCAGATCCCTAAGTGGCTCCCTCAAGGATTGAACTTACAACCCTGGGTTTAGCAGACCAATGCTCAAACCACTGAGCTATCCCTTGTTTCTGGTCTCTGTGACCCCTGGGCAATGACCAGGGTAGTCACTGTCGCGGGGACAGGGGAATGGTGGGACAGCTGCTAGCAGACTGTTAGGGCCAGCACAATTAATGTGGTGTCTACACTCAGATTCCATTGCCCTAAGTTAAGCAGGTTGAGTGTGGATCTCTGTCATTCGGGGAGGTGGTGTTACTGCATCACTCTACATTGGCACACTTATGTCTGGAAGGGACAAATTTTTGTGTAGACACATGCTAGGTTGACGAAAGTTTACTTATGTCAAACCTTTTTTAGTATAGACCAATTCTAACAGTATGTGCCAAATGCAGCCCAGTCACCTATCATTCCATTCATTTTGATGGAATCTGGATAGAATAACAGTTACCAGGCCCATCATCGCAAGGTGGGGCAGATGTCCTGACCAGGGCTGAGATCGGGCACAAACAAAGGGAGAGAGAGTGCAGAGAAAAGGGAGAAAAGAGGAGAAGACCAAAAACTGGAGAGAGGCAATGGGATTGCAACAAAAACAGAGAGAGAAGAAAAGCAGGGGAAGAGAAACAAGTGGTTAGTCATCCAATCGTTTTCACACCAGGTCAGAGACACAGTGAGGCGATAAGTACTTTAAGCAGTACTTAATTTGTGCCAGCAGGACTTGCCAGGGCTGAGCCCCGGCACCGCTGGGCTTGCCACGTCAGTTATGAAAGTAAAAAAATTGCTTGAGACCCAGAGCCTCTTTCATTACAAATTAACCACTGCCTGTAAGGGAGGCAGTGGGCCTGGGAGATGCTGTGATTTTTGCAGCCCTTGAAGATGCTGCAGAGAACCATGAGTGAATGGATTAGCATCTATCTCCTTTCCTTTGGTTGTGGAGCTGTATGTGTGTGTGTTTATGGTGAGGCAGGCATTGGTGTTTCAAGTTCTTCCTTATTTTACAGATTTAATCTTCACGCTCAAATGTTTGACATACGAGTCTGAATTTATTTCCTTCAATACTCAGTTCCTCAGAATCCAGCTGACAGGATTGCTAATAATCCTCTAAGGTTGGCAGATGTTTTACCAGAGCACAGCAGTTGGCTTGCATACAGTGCAATGCCTGAGAGGTATGCAAACAGCAGTGTACAACAGCCCTGGCTAAACATTTATATACCTGTATGTTAAGTACATTTGGAATGAGGCACACACTAGTTAGAGCCCTGCGCGGATACAAATTTGTATCTGTGGATGCAGATATAAATTGGTGTCTGCAGAAGCGAAGCACTCTCTTGGGAATGGCAGCGGTGAAAGGAGCAGAACATGGGGCTGCTGCTCCCAGGAGCCAGCGCCCTGCACCGGCAGCTCCCCAGCGCAGCTGTACTGCCTGCAGCCCTGCCCCCATCCTTCCATGCAGCTGTCTGTGTCTCCTGTCTGAGGGTGTGTGTGCCGCATAAACACAAGAGCGCGACCAAGGACAGCTGCGGGTGAGCCTGGTGCCCATCCCAGTGGTGGTACAGCTGCACCGGAGGACCTGCTAGCGTGGGTCACTGGCTCCTGGGAACAGCAGCCCATGTTCTGCTCCTTTCACTGCTGCCGTTCCCGGGAGAGCCCTGCGGTTCCGCGGATATCTGCATCCGTGGATATAAATTTGTATCCTCGTAGGGCTCTACACACAGCCATGGGACACAACTTCTGTTTTAATTCAAAAACATGTGGCAGGGATGCTAACTTTAGGCACACATAGCACTAATGCTATTATACAGTATATTATTAAGGGCCCTTTATTTTATTTAATCTCTGAAACAGCTACAAACAGCTCTAAATCCACATGCCATACATTCTTAACCCATAACATCACCACTATACTTGGAGTACCCTGTTAGTGCCACCTTGATGCAAGCCACTCACAAAAGGGGCAGGGAGGGGAAAGCTCTTTTCCTCCCATACCACTGCAGACAGGCAAGCACGGGTGCTGCATGCTTCTGGGGTGGCATGAACAGCATACTCTCTTCATGTGCTCAGGGAGGTATTGTGCATCTCTTTCCTTGGGGCATGAAGAACTTCATTCTGCCTCCAGCATAGGGCTGTGACTTAATGGCTCAATCTGGCTCTGTGTTTATATATTGATGTACAGTGAGTAATTAGAGGTGGGAGCTGTATTTCCCCCTTCCTCTTATCCCTTGAAGCATAACATTTTGGCTGCTGGCCTTCTTGGAGAGCAATAGGAGGCATGATTTGTGTACTACTCCCCTTATCTGGTGAGGTTATTACAGATCAGAAGATGAGATAACTCCCTCTCTCAGGGGAGGAGCAGGCCATGTTCACAGGCTCCTGGCCTAGGGGAGGGGAGATTTTTAACAACAAATCTAAGAGGCATGAGGCTGGGCATGTTTAGGGAGATATCCTCCCAGATGGAGCTGGAATTCTTCAAATGGAGGCCTCTCCCTTTCCCCAGATCTCAGTCATTTGCATCAGTTTCTAACTGGCTACCAGTGAAAGAATGTGTCTGTTTGGCAGCAGAGCATCGGGGTTACTGAAACAGCATTTGAATGACAATATTATCAAAGATCACCATCTGAACAATACCAGACATGAGTCAGAATGTATTTAAATAGATAAATTATTATATCCTTGGGGAATAGCATTAATAAATCTATTTAACACTTTGTAAAGAGATTTGCATCTTCAAACAGCTTTACAAATACCAACTAATCTCGAACTGCTGAAACATATGTAGCTGTTCTTATTTTTTCAGTTTCTGTTCATTCTGGAGAAGAGATGATTATAAATATGTTGAAGATAAACATTCCTTTTCTCCTCCCCACTTCCTGAGTAATTGTGGTTCTAACAGACTAGATCAGACAGTCCTTCTAAAAGCTCTTTTTTTCTGCCTTTATTAAGGAATCTAAATGCACATGAAACAGTTGGGATTTAGCAATTTCCATTGGGCACTGACTCATGCTTTCAGATTTGACATTACTTTGTACTTGCTTTTACCCGTATTCAAGAGGAATATAAAATGTGTATAAAGGCGTATTTCCTGGTGGTCTGGCTCCGAAGGAATAGAGTTTAAATTCAAGGTGTAACAATTCATAGCAATGCTCCATGTCCTTCTTTGTCTTGTAGCAGTTTTTGAGCAATTAAGTTCATTGGCACACACCAGCATACTAACTGCTCACTAATGGTTGGTGTAGCCCCACTCACTGAACATCTAGCCCTTGGGTGTTTCTAAGAACTAACACCTTTTTTTCCTAGTGAAGAGAGATCTGTTGTGTAAATCTGTGCTATAGATGTTGGCTTCGCATTTCTACTGAATTTAAGGATAGCCTGCAGACAGGATTCTGGAGTCAGGGTTAGTCATAGCTTAATGTGAAAGCTACTTAACTGCTTGGAGCTCAAATGTTTACTTTTGTGTCTGTCTGTATAACTATATCCTCTGTAAGGGAGTCAGCCCTTCAGTTCACCTGTATGCAACATTTTTGAATCAGGCCTGAACCTTTCTAAGGAAAACAATCATTAGTTAGAGGGTGTAAAGATAGGGGTGCACTTAAGCATAATGATGACATATGAGGCTGAGAAGACAGGGGGTTAAAGTTTGTTTGCACTCAACTTTTAAACCATCTGGATTTGGTTTTTAATATACATTCCTCAGCATCTGCATTGCAGACCAGAGGATTCCCCTGTTTTCCTGTCTTTCATTCCCCCATCGTTGAGATCCTGTATCACAGCCAACTCTGTAGATGCAGAGAGGACTGGATGAGACTGTCCAAGGGAGCTGCAAGTGCTCAGCAATTTTCAGGGGAAGGCCAGTGAGTAACAAGAAACATATGGACTGAGTGTGAGCTTATACCAGTGTTACATAATGTAATAACTGACTTCAGGGAAGTTATTCCTGGATTATGGGTGGGAGATCAGGCCATAGCCCTATTTCTAGCCTAATGGAATTGGTCTCCCCCCACCCATCATTTCATACTAAAATAATATCAATGTTTCCATACAAAAGAAAATGGAAAAATAAAGTGAGATGAAATCAGAGCTGTGCAATAGTCTCAAGCTTTTCAAGTGAAATTTGGACGTCAGTAGGCCTGGATCTGGCCCAAAGTAACTCCTGGTCAGTAGTTTGGTTCCTTCAATAGGAAACCTAAAGTATGTTTACTTTTAAAGGGCCTGATCCTGTGAGATGTTATGGTATAGACCTTTTGTGTGGAACAGAAAGCCCTCAATGCCTGCATCAAGCGCATTCCCCACCTTGCAGAATCAGGTCCAAAGTTTGCAGTGTGTGGTTTTTAAGATAATAATACGTAAACCACTGGTTAACAGTCAGCATGTGTGATCCAAATACTGGCCCCCGTTGTGATCCTGTGGTCATATTAATAGATGGATTTTTATCAAAGTCAGACTCTGTGGTCTGTATTGTTTCTAACACACAGTTGAGGTTTGAGATTTCCAAGTTAAATAAAACACAATCCTGAGTCAAGAAAACACTAAACAGCTTTTGTAATCTGCTATATTGCTAGGGCAACACGGAAAGTTATCAAAATCTGACAAAGGTATAATAAAAATCTGTTGATTTTTTTTTAAAAGGAGAATTTTATTTTGAACAATCTACAGATGGAATAAAGGGCCAGATCTTAAGCTGTAGTCAAGGAGCACTCAGCAAAGCAGATGAGTGTGGGGGGGTCCAAAGGTGTCCGCTGCATTCTCCCAACCTTGGGGAGACTGTTGTCTTAACCCAAGAGGACTTGTGCCTTCCCATACTGGGGAGGGGCACACAATCTAAAGGGGAGGACATGTGACCGCCCCACACGTCTCCTCTGCAGGGCCGGCTCCAGCTTTTTTGCCGCCCCATGCAGCGAAGAAAAAAAAAAAGAAAGAAAAAGAAAAACCTGATTGAGCTGCTGCCGAAGAGGAAGAGAGAGCGAAGGACCCGCCGCCGAAGACTAAAGCGGAGCGCTTCAACTGCCGCCGAAGTGCCGCCAAAGACCCGGACATGCCACCCCAATAACGGACGGAATGCCGCCCCTTTCTATTGGCCGCCCCAGGCACCTGCTTCCTTCACTGGTGCCGGCCCTACTCCCCTGCCCAATGACACCACCCCTCCACCCACTCCAAAGCTGCAGCATTCTCTGTCCCCACCCACATTACCTGCAGGGGCAGGGCACACTTTCTCCTTCTCTCCCTCAGCCTCCCCCCCACAGGTTCAGCCGCTCTCCCTGGCAGCCAGCGGGATGGAACCGCTTCTGCCTGAGAATGCCTGGCTGGGAGGCAGTGGCAGCCTGCCTCCAGCCCAGGCTCAGCTGCTGGGGACAGGAGCTGAGCACGCCAAGTGGGAGTGGGGGCTCCGGCTCGCTCAGCCTCTGTTCCCAGCAGCTGAGCCCGGGCAGGGAGTGGGCTGCTGTTGCCTCCCAGCAAAGCGCTCTCAGGCAGAGGTGGCTTTGTCCCGCTTCCAGCCTGGCTGCCAGGGAGAGCAGTGAACATGTCAGGGGGAGGCGTAGGGAGAGAAGGACACAACCCCTCTCCCTCCCCCAGCAGGCCAATCATGGGGAAGGGCACTTGATCGATCCTCCATACCTCCCCACATGCATTGCTTCTGCCTTAACCTGCACTAGGTCAACAGCACCTAGAGATTATTGGGTAGCAAAGGCGCTCCAGCCACACTCTTTAGTCTCCTGCCATACACCTAATACCAGAGGTTCTATAACTTTTTACTTAGGCAACCATCATGAGGTGCACTCACCCACCATGGGCGCCTCCTCTTGGCCACTCTGGGAATTAGCAACACTCAAGTCCTATGCCCTCTTTTGGCAGACTCTCTACCCATTGTCTTCTCTCACTCCGAGGCCCCTCTCGCTCCAGGAGCTGCAGCTTCATCTTCATGACTTGGGCCACCCTGCCAGGTCACTAGGCACATTTCCCCCTTCTGGGGGAAGTCTTTCCTCACTAGCAGTGTTCCACTTCACTACCCCCTGGTGGCACTTCCCCAGTTGCTAGTTGGGGAACCCAGGCCTGACCTCTACTCTGGGTTCCAGCTCAGAGACCCTCTAGTCAGCAGCCAAGGTCTGTTCCCTCCTGGATCTTGCTGCCTTTCCCTGAGCTTCTTCTATTCCTTCTGGCTCTCCCAACTTCTCTGTGTTTACCAACCTCACAACTCCCTTCCCCGAGAGAGTGGCTGCAAACTACTTCCCGATAGCCCCCTAGCTGTTCTCAGCTCCTGGGCTTTATACAGGCCTCTCCTGTTCCTGTCCAGCTGAGCCTCATCTAATTAATCCCTGCTCCTTGGCTTCTCCTCCAGGTGCAGGCTGGGCAGTTAATTAACCTACCTAGCCACCTTAACTCCTTCAAGTCTTGTGTGGGGTGGACACCCCATCGTAGCAACACACCAACTGCATTTTGTCTTTTTTGATAACCCATTGTTACATATAGGCATCCTCTGTCCCAGCACCACAACCCCAATCCTGGCCTGGTGTAGAGGGGAAGCTGCTGTTAGAGAGGGAGTCCACCCCGCACTCACCTTGCAATGGTGGCTCCTGTCCCATGGGGCTGGGGCTGGGCTTGGGTCTCTGCTCTGGGTATTGCAACTTGATGCATAGGGTTGCAGCACCACTCAGGTTTTCCCAGCTGCCCCTCCTTCATGATGTAGGGATGGTCAGGAGAAACCTGAGTGGTGCTGTGTGCCAGTTTGCAATGCCATTCACTCAGATTTAAGTATATGTTTGCTCTGGGCCCTGCGACCCATCTAGAACCTTCCTGGGACCTTTGTAAAAGGCTTCTCTTTCCTCTAACTACTCAGACTGGTGCACACAGACACCAAACCTCTTTAGAAATAAGGTACAGCTTTCAAGAATTCTCCCTTTATCTGTTCCTTGATAGATAAAGATCAAGGAGAACATGTGATGATAGCAAATACCCTCTGTCACACCCTATAGTTCAACAAGCATCAAGTACTTAACAGCCCATGAAGACTAAATTGATCACTAGACAGCATAGGGCATATAGTGTCTTAGTTATAGCTTAGTGTCATTAGGTGGTATTTTATTTAGAGTGTCCTTTATCACTTAAAATATACAGCTAGAGAGCCCAGGAGTAAGATTTGACTCAAATAGGATGGGAGTCTGTTCAATGCACAGTTGCACTAGTGCACAAGTTGACCGTGTGAAAAAGTTGGTCACCATCCAGGTCCACACTGGACAACCCTTGAAACAAAAGCTTTGATCTGAATGAGAACTGTGGGAATTCTGACATGACAAGACATACTCTGAACCTAGTTAGTCCCATGTTTAAAAAAGGCCTTTTTCTGAAGGTTCCATAATTAGAACCTTTCCAGTTGTTTTGTCTAAGGCGTGGATGACACCAAGACTGGCCTGTATTAAAAGACATCACATCAAGCCATCAGCATGATAACAGACAATTACAATTAAGAGGTTGCAAGGTCAAAAAGTGACATTGTGCCCCACCAAAAACATATTTATTCATCTGTTTTCTTGTTTAGTCAATTGTTTATGGGGGGGGAGGAGTCAGTCCCCCATAGCATTAGGTATTGAATTTCACTTGAGGATGGAACATGGGATGCACAGTTTCAAAGCCCAGAAGCATTCCCCCCCCCCACACACAATCCCAAACTGGCCCCAAAAGTATACTATGCAAACCCCACTAGAATGCAAATGAATACAGAAGGTTTCAGATGTTTGTCTGGGTTTATGTAGTCTAATAGGTTTTGACATTGGGGGGGGGGGAGGGAATAAAAGAAAACAATAAGAACACAACATATTTTTGGCCAATTGTGGATCCGGTTCCAAAATGGAGGCCAGCACCCTCTCCCACTACACTCACGTGTCCTGCCAGCAGTAATCCGTACAAGTGAGGAACAATTTCTGATGCTGAAGTTATGGGCCTATGTAGAAACCATGCAGACCAGGAGGGATATTTTCAAAGGCACAAAGAAAAGTTAGGTGATGGGTCCCATTGACTTTCAATGGAAATTGGGCACCTAACTCCCTTTTGTGTCTTCTAAATCTCCCCCTACATGTCTTGACCTTTAGGTGCTGCCTTGTAACAGTCCACTGTATCACTGGTCACAGGGAGCCTGTGGATCGGCATCCCCATTGATGTTTTGTTTGTTTTGATGGGGGTGATTAGTGGTGAGCTAGAATTAAGGCAGATTGTGTCTTTTCTGCATAGGACTTTTCAGACATTCTCATAGTTATAATCATCAGCTACAATTTGGCCCCAAAATATTTTATTTTGTAAAACAGAATTGTTGCCTATGTGCTGTAATTATTTTCCATATAGACTTTCACTAAGTATTGTTTCTAAAAAATGGTATTTATTTGATTGGGGATAATGATGCCTGAAGTTAGAATGTATTTTAAATATTTGTTTTTAACATTATATATATGCTAATGGGTATCATGGAACCATTGTGGGTATGTCTACACTGCAGTGTAAACTCAGGGTTTGAACTCAGCTCAAGCCTAACCCCCACTTCCATCTACACACAGACTGTGCTAATTCAGGCCTTCAGCCCAGAGTCCCAAGACCCTGTGGGGATAGAGGGTCTGAGCCTGATTCAAGCTGGGACACAGGGTTTAAGCTCTATTTCTTTGCAGTATAGACGCAGCCCCGCTGGACTTGTGCTCTGGGAATTGGACAAAAGTATCCCACAATTTTACAGGCCAACTTTCTTTTTCCTCTGGACAGTCAAGTTTGGTGGACAGTTGAGTTTTCCCTCACTGCACTACAAAAAAAGGGCCCCACATTTTGGGAGGGCACTAGAAAGTCTGGGATATGGGTGGTTGGACTCAGGCCCACATAATGCATTGTAGATGCTGGAGCTCAGGATTCAACAATTCCTAAGATGAGGTTACCAGTGAGTGTAGCTGCAAGCCCTAAGTTAACAAACCCAGGGTTTACTAACTCAAGCTCTGCTAACCCTGGGCTTTGCAGTGCAGACATACCATGTGAGTCTATTGGGTAAATAAAATTGGGACATTTCTTTCCAGTTTAAATAATACTTTAGCACAATACACCAACATCTTTGGAAGTCAAGCAGTACATAAGTATGATGAAAACTCCTGTTAAACAAATCATTTCTCCTTTCATGGTGCAGCTGAGGTAGAATCTGTTGGGAACTTTCTGCTGAGGTAGTGGGTTATTTCCGTTTTATAAAACTGTAATCTTAGAGATTCATTCAAGTATCACATTAATAACAATGAAAAATAAGGAATTAGGGGAGTTTATGATACAAATTCCTTTCTGTTGTAGGGAATAGACGGACACACCTTCATTTTGCTTTGCATTTGTCCCATCCCTTCAGCACTATGAGCAGTGTTACATGAGTGGATTTCAAGTAGAAATGAATCAATTCCACTAAAATTAGAAACCCCAAGCTTTTACCTAAAACTCAAACAATATTTTTTTGAGACTCCAAACAATACTGGTTCTCTCACTTAAATGTTTGTGTGTCTTTGCCCTTCCAAATTTTGACCTAGACAAGAAGTAGAATTAACAAAATACTATGAGAAAGACTGTTCATATGCATCCGAAGAAGTGGGCTGTAGTCCACGAAAGCTTATGCTCTAATAAATTTGTTAGTCTCTAAGGTGCCACAAGTACTCCTGTTCTTTTTGTGGATACAGACTAACATGGCTGCTACTCTGAAACCTGTTCATATGATTGTTTCACATAACCAGAAGTAAAAAGTACTGGAAATCTCATAGGAAGCCTTTTTCTCAGGATAGGTTTGCATAAGTGTCTAAACTTTTGCATGCTTATCTGACTTTTCAAACCATTAGAAGTTTGTCTGCCTCTAGATTTTGGGTCATTATTCTTCCACGGGGAGTTAAATTATGACTAAAAATATCAGTTATTTTCAAAATAAAAATAAGCCTCTCTACCTTTGGGAATATAATTCCGGGCAGCAGTCACATTAGTAATACTGTATATTTAGTTAGGAATTCATGCATGTCTTCAATCTGTAACAATGCTGTGCTCTGGGGTTAAATTGTTTTAGGATACATGTGACCTAATGATAGATGTATTGTATTAAAGGTCATTTATTGGAGATGAGGGAAAGGCTAACACTATTTAGTGGAGAGACAGCTGGGCCAATGTAGCCAATGATTCACAGGAGAGTACTAACTGTACCACCAAATATTATTTGTTCACTTCCCAGAGTTTGGGAGTTCCTGCAAACACATGATATCATCTCATTACCCATACTAATGGTAAGTATCCAAAACACTTTTTCTCTATCTATAGCATGAGTTCTGTTCCAATATATTATATAAAAAACAGCACAGCACATTCCTTTTTGCCAAACAGTTTTGCATGTAATTTGTCAGGTTCTCTTATATCTCTGGCACAGCTTCAGAAGCCTCTAGGTAGTTACAGCTTGCCTGGTTGTCTGTTAAATGAAGTATAATGGAAGATTATCTTTAAATCAAAGCTATTTCTATATGAACCATAATTTTAGGTCATTGGTAGATTTCACCATATCCTGACTAAACACTGTGCTACACTCTCTCTACACAAAGGGACTCCAGCCTAATAATGTGGGGTGAGGGATAGCTCAGTGGTTTGAGCATTGGCCTGCTAAATCCAGGGCTGTAAATTCAATCCTTGAGGGGGCCATTTAGGGATCTAGGGCAAAAATCTGTCTGAGACTTGGTCCTGCTTTGAGCAGGGGGTTGAACTTGATGATCTCCTGAGGTCCCTTTCAACCCTGGTATTCTATGTCTGTACTGTATTATAAAACACTATCAGTGGAGGGAGGCACTACCAGCAATGGGGCTGTCATGTGATCAGGAGAGAATTTGAACACAGAGTAGAATGTCATATGAAGAAAATTAACTTCTTCTTTATCATCAGTAATGGTTCAGCACAATCTTTGTGCTTTGTTTCCTGGGATGAAAGAAGTAGGAATTAATCTCTTGCTATCCCTAGTCACAACAGCTACAGTTCAGCATTTTTTTCCCCTTATTGAATTTTGGATTCTGAAAGAAGTCGCCTTCTGCCTGATCATGAGCATATCATGAAGAACTGGAAGTACCGGACATACGAGAAGCCATCAAAGATGAACGCACTGTATTCGAGAAGTTCATTAACAGAGTTGTGCAACATTACAACAAGAAACCAAGAAGGATGTAGATATAGTGCTTCAAAATAGGCTTGAGTAGCCAACTTTAATTGTGTGATGATTTTAAAATGTGAGTTAAATCTAATAAAATGGTTGTGAAACGTTTTTCAGTTTTTACTATGGTGCCATACAGCCCACCTTCGCCCTCATGGTCTCACCCCTCATCAATCCTCGTCCCCCTTTAAATTCAAACACACACCCCTCTCGCCCCCAATTTCAATTCCTGGGGAAACATTGGCCTCAGGAGCAACTCTGATGGAGCACTGGAAACACCTCCCATTTCCCCTGCTTTATCCCCTTTTACCTTTGAAGCAGCAGCTGGAAAGGAGCCTGTCTGTCAGAGCTGCTCTTAGGGGTGTTTCTGATGAACCTGGAGATAGGAAGGTGATTTTTTGGAACAGAAATTCTTTTAAAATTATATAATAGTAATCCATCTATTTTAGAGTTTTATACTACTGCCCATCACTGTAGTATCTAACTGCTGTCCATGTTACATCAATAATGATAGTACCTAGCTCTTATATAGCACTTTTAAAGTAGTGATCTCAAAGCACTTTACAAAGGACATCAATAGCCTTATCCCCATTTTACAGATGTGGAAGCTAAAGCATGGGAAGGTGAACTGACATGTTCAAGATTTCCTAGCAAGTCACTGGTAGACCTGAGAACAGAACACAGGTCTTCAGAGCCCCAGTGTGGTGCCCTGCCCACTGTATCACACAGTCTAACTCCATAATTTGGTTAGTGGGGCATTCAGTTTCCATTTCCAAAATACTCAGAATTTTTAGGCTTTATATTCAAGTCACTCACCTCCATACATCTCACTCCTTGCTACTTACCTTTCAGGAGCTTTTTGTATAGCACCTGTTATCATCATGGGCCCCGGGTTATATGGGCCTGTGGGGCCTGGGCCCAAGCAATATCCAGAACGTGGATTGGAGTTGGCGCCCCCTAGAGGGGAAATGCCCAACACCAGTGCTTGTGTTGTGCTGAAATGCTCTAGAATGGTGTTCCAGCATTTTTGGCAGAGCTGGAACAGTTTTCTGGTACTTCTGACCTGGCTCCCCACTCCAGAAGAAGTTATGGCAGCTTGATAACCTGCCCAGGTTCCTGAGCTGCCACCTTTACTTCTGGAGAAGGGAGCCAGCCCCCTTGGAGTTCACCCAGGTTATCACACCGCCATCTCTGCTTCCAGAGCTAGGTCTGGAGGGCCCCTGAGGTCTACCAGGTTACCAAAATACAATCTCTCCTTCTGGAGCAGGGAGCCGGGTCTGGAAATTATTTTCAAATATTTCTCCTACTTAGGGGGCTTCACACACAACCCCAGCCCCAAGTACCAGGGATTCTATCCCTTACATACTGCTAGGGGATTTGCCCCCTGACCTCTGAGCCCCATCAGAAATGTTACAAACCTGACACCTATGATTACCACAGTACTTAGAGCAGGTTGAAGGAAAATAGATGTTCTCATTCCTTCATGTTAGTTCTCTTCCTCAAGCCTGTTTCCTCCCCATTCATTCCCATGTGTTCCCCCCCACATAACCTTTTTAGCCCTCCCTCATTCCCCGGTCCTTCCCTCCATCCTCTCCTCTCATCCACTATGTCACCTCCCTGTTTCCAGTTTGTTTGCCCCATTCTTGCTCAGGCCTCATCAGTCTCTCTGCTACCCACATCTGTTTCTCTTCTCATGGCCACATCTCAGGAACCAGATCTTTGAACTTCTCTCACAGGAACTCCTTCCAGTCTCTGCTTCCATCTTTCTCAATCTCTCCTCCCTCCTTGCCCTTTTCCTGTTGTCCCCCATCTCTGCCTTCCTCTTGCAATCTCCTAGGGACTCTCTCCACTTTTAGCTGTATCCTTGTATCACGCCACCTATCTCCCAAACTCCCTCACCCCCAAATCACTTCCCTTCCCCGCCCTCTCCAACTCATGAAACCACCCCAATTATTTCTGTCCTGCCTCCTCTGGTGTCCTGCTTTTGCCTCCCATTTTCTGTGGGGATGGGGGCGGGAAGACTCAAGGGCAGGCTGAGTGAATCCCAGCTCATGTTGCCTCTGCTGGACCCAAGTGTGAATTGTTTGCTGTGCTCTTACTCTGCTTAGCTACCTGGCTCCCTGCTGGCTAGAGGCAGCAATAGCATCACAGCTGGAGCAGCCAGATGGTTGAGCTGTAGCCATCCATGGAGTAGTTATGAATGTAGACGCCACCAGAGTTTGTTCCCTTCATTCCCTCCTCTGCCTTTCAGAGACTGTGCATGCTGTCATGGGGGTCACTTCTCCCTCTATTGGCCTGGGAAGAGAGACCCAAGGACGGCAAGTCATACTCAGATCTCCCACATGGCAGTACATGACAACAAGCTTGGCCTACAGAAACTGTTTACAATTTTCTGTCTCATTTAAAAGAAGGCTTTCAGACTTAAACCAATACTTTCAGCTCAACAGTTAAAGGCAGCTGGTTAAAAAAAAAAACCATCTCCCAGATCTGGTGGAAAAACAAAATGATGATAACAATCTTCTCCCTGCTTGTTATGAAAAAAGTAATGATACAAAGTCTGATGTAATGATACAAAGCTCCATAGATCGTCAAGTATGCATCTGTCAAGAAAAGCTGTCATGTCAAGCTTTCTGAGGCATATGCACGCTATACTCACACATGGCTCTTCAGTCCATTTAAACAATCCTGCAAGTAAAGGCCCTTGATTATAGCTATCTGCTTCTTTAGATCGGTCTGAACAGCTTTTTATGGTATGTAACTGAATAAAAGCATAAAGCCAAGTCTTTGTCATGAGGATTCATTTATGATACTTACTGTAAACAAGAATAATCACTAGAATTATTTTCCTTTCTTACTCAATGAATGGAATGCAAACCAGTAGCTTCACTGTACAAACACACTCCCATTTCTGTCCTTTTGTTTAGAAATCTTTCAAGCTTTTTTCTACGTTTTTGGACAACTTCATAAGGAAGCTTTAAAAAATGTTGGGCCATAAAGGAGCTATGCCAGGGGCGGGCAAACTTTTTGGCCTGAGAGCCACATCGGGTTTCGTAAATTGTATGGAGAGTCAGTTAGGGAAGGGGGATGTGGCCCGGCCCCCACCGCCTATCTCCCCCCCCCCTCGGACTCCTGCCCCATCTACACACCCTTGCTCCCTGTCCCCTGCCCACCCCCGGACTCCTGCCACCCCATCCAATCCCTCCTTTCATTCCTGACGGCCCCCCCCCCGAGACCCCTGCCCCATCCAACCACCCCTTCTCCCTGTCCCCTGACTGCCCTTGGAACCCCTGCCCCTGACTGCCCCCTGCCGCCCCATCCAACTCCCCCTCCTTCCTGACTGCCCCCCCCAGGATCCCTGCCCCCATTCTCCCTGTTCCCCCCCAACCGCCCTGACCCCTACCCACACCCCCGCCCCCTGACCACCACACCGAACTCCCCTGCCCTCTATCCAACCCCACCTGCTCCGTGCCCCCTTACTGCGCTGCCTGGAGCACCAGTGGCTGGGGGCACTACAGCCGCACCGCCCAGCTCCCGCTGGGCCACAGCATCGCTGCCACCACGCAGCACAGAGCACCGGGTCAGGCCAGGCTCTGCAGCTGCACTGCCCCAGGAGCTCCCAGCCCCGCCGCCAGTAGCGAGCTGAGACTGCAGGGGAGCAGGAACAGCGGGGGAGGGGCCGGGGCTAGCCTCCCGGGCCAGTAGCTCGGGGGCCAGGCAGGACGGTCCCGCGGGCCACATAGTTTGCCCACCTCTGAGCTATGCCAATTTAAATTAGCTGAGAATTTGTCCTGTTGACTTCATATGAACCTTTGTGAGGTTTTAAAATCTTCTGTTAAAATAGTGGCCTTTAAATAGTTTTATTCATAACCTTATCTCACTTTGTAGTTATAGTTAATGTAATATCAACATGAGTCTTTTTAATGCTGTATATAATACAGTGAATGTAGTTTCCTATTTCAATAATCTGTAGATGTAATTACCATAGAAAAAAATACCATATTTAGCACATTCATTTCCATATCAAGGTATTCCCTAGGAAATGAACTATAGCAAATAAAAATGAGAATCCTGCAGACTCAAAGTGCAGAACTTCCACTGATACAAAGTAGAATGGCTATAGCTAGAAATTATTAACAGAAGCCAGTGGAAATCCTTACTCTGTCTTCTGCAGATTTTATTTTAGGTTATGAATGAAAATTGGATTGCATTCATTAACATTTTTCAGTTGAAATGTTTTCAAATTTCTCAGGCTTATCTGCAAATTGAATTGTTTTACTGTTACTAAAAATGTTCATAAGTTAAAATTCTAATTTAATTTCTGGGAATTAATTTTTTGCCATTAGAAAACAAGGTGAATCCTGGCTCCACTGAAGTCAATGGGAATTTTACTACTGATTTTAATGGGGACAAGATTTCACCCAATTTTTAGTCTTAAAAAAGGCAGAATGGTTCAGGACAAATGTCTTCACCTTCTCCATAAAATTTAGCACAAAATACTTCATTTACATCGAAGCAGACGATAAAGTGAGCATTGATAAGGAAAGAGAACAGTGTGAGTTCCTACATCAGAGGCTCTGTGGGTTCCTGGAGGCTGTGATACAGACCGATGTAGGATAAGAGCTAAAAGGGATCTAAAGAAAGTGCCAGATCTGTATAACTGGTTGATGACAGAATCTCATTAGTTCACAGCAAAATGTTAGCAAACAGAACAGTGTGGCTCCCAAGGTAAAATTAATGTAATTTGCCAGCAAGGAAATGCTATATTATTGTATTGACCCTTTTAGGCCCCAATCCTACAGCCGCTTGAGCACTTGGCTGCCATTGAAATTCATGGGATTATTCATGCGAATAAAGGTAGGTAGGGGTGTGTGTGTGTGTGTGTGTGTGTGTGTGTGTGCGCGCTTGCTCTAAGTATTCTCAGGATATGAGCATTGAGGATAGCCAGGGATGGATCCAGAACTGAAGTGCAGCAGAGTCCAAGATGACTTTGGGCATCATTCCTCGCTCTCCTCAAAATAAGGTGGTGACCTGTCTTGTCTTCTCTGAGAAGTTCCCAATCCTTCCATATGTCCTGATCCTCTTTCCAAGCAAGGAGCATCCATTCCCTTATGCAGTTTCTACTCCAGAGCCATTTACATTTCTTCCTCCTTATTTTTTTCCCAACAAAATTCAAAAGAAAATTAATCAAATTTCAAACCATTTAAATTTTTTAACTGTTGACCCATCTTTGATGAAAAAAAAAATCAAACCAATTTTTTTTAACCAAATCCAACATTTACGTTTTATTTGAAAACTTTCATTTTGAGTTTTTGTCCCACCACGCTCTCTTTTACACTTATTTTCTCTCCCTTAAAAAAAAAAAAAAAAATTTGATTCCCCAGAAGAAGTTTGGGGGGGAAAAAAAAGTTTGAGAAGTGGAGCAAGTAACACTTTCTAAACAAGCTTTTTGAGTGAAAAAGTGAGATGAGGAGGTTTTTTCCCTTAACTTTTTCTCACTTTTGATTTTTTTTTTCAGAAAGGGGGAGGGGGAGGAGAAGGGGCGAGTTAAGAAACAGAGAAAGTGGGATTTTCTCCACTATTCCAACCCCCCCAAAATTTTAAAAAGTGTTTATTTTTTTCAACGTTTCATTTGAAATACTGTATTTTCAAAAAACAAAAAATTCATTGAAATATTGTTTTTGACCAACCCCCTTTTCTGACACAAAAATTTCAACTACTCTGCTTGTATTTGTAAGAGTGAATGATTCACCCATTCTCCAAGTAGTCAAGACCTTAGTGCTAATAATGGCAGAGATAGCTGGAATGAAGGAATCACCCCGCCTCTCCATCTGTCAACAAACATACCTTGTGTTTTATCTTATCCTAAACCCTTAGCTAAATAGGATAAAATCCACACATAGCTTTGGTCAGTCTATACATTTTTTCAAACCTTAATCACTAACCAAGAAAACAAAAGGGTTTAGAAGGATGAGAGGGGAAGTGTTCCTCATCTCCTTGCAGCCCTCTCTGACAATATTTACATTCAACAAAAGGTTTCATTACTACAAAGCCTTGTTCCTTGGAATTTGTTTTAGAACATCTCCTTCGCAGCCCCACCCTCCCTTTCCTTTTGGTTCCAGCCCTTAATTTGTGCCAGGGCTCATAGACCAGTAGTTCTCAATCTTTCCAGACTACTGTACCCCTTTGAGGAGGCTGATTGGTCTTGCCTATCTTAAGTTTCACCTCACTTGAAAAAACTACTTGCTTACAAAATGAGACATAAAAATACAAGTGTCACAGCACACTATCACTGAAGCCTGAGTCCTAGGCAGCGGGACTGAAGTACACCTCTACCTCGATATAACGCTGTCCTTGGGAGCCAAAAAATCTTACCGCGTTATAGGTGAAAACGGGTTATATTGAACTTGCTTTGATCCATCCCCCTGAAGTACTGCTTTACCATGTTATATCCGAATTCGTGTTATATCGGGTCATGTTATATTGGAGTAGAGGTGTATGTAACTTAGCTTTGTGTGCCCCCCCCCCCTGCCCCCGGCATGGGGTCCTGGGCAATTGCTTTGCTTGCACCCCCTAATACCGGTCCTGCATTTGTGATCCCGCTAAACCTGTCCCATGAACCTTCCTGGGGGCTGCAACCCCCAGATTAAGAAACACTGATTTAGATGATTTGAGTACTCCCAGGGGTACACAAAGGGTTGCCAACTTTCCATGTTTTCAAAACCGAATACTACAGTTCCCCGTTGTCAGGAGCGGCGCCAGGGTTTTTGCTGCCCTAGGCATTAGCACTCCTCCTCTGAGCATTCGGCGGCAGGAGTCCTTCCGCTCCGCATCTTCAGGGCACTTCGGCGGTGGGTCCTGGAGCAAGTGAAGGACCCGCCGCCAAATTTCCGCCGAAGACCTGGAGCAAAAAGACCCCTGCCGCCGAATTTCCGCCTAGGACGGCAAAATGCCACCCCCCAAATCGTGCCGCCCTAGGCGACCACCTAAGTTCGCCTAGTGGAAGCGCCGGCCCTGCTTGTTGTTTACTTCCCCCTCCCCCAGTGAGAGCAGCTGAACATGCTGGGGAAGAGGCACAGGGAGAGAAGGCCAGAGCCCCTCTCCCTTCCTGCCCCCGGCAGGCCAATCTAGGGGGACACTTGACCCCACATTCCACTTACATGTGGCCCTGCCAGGGCTTGCCAGGTCTGATCCCCAGCACCTCTAGCTTGGCAGTTCATAGCCACAGCACCTCTGGGCTTGTTGCATCAGTTATGAAAGCAAAAAAATTGCTTGAGCCCCAGGATCTAATGGCTTGAGCCCTGGCACCTCTTTCATTACAAATTAAGCACTGCCTGGATCCTATAGGACTTGTCGACCCAAAATCCATCGGCATCAGTTAAAAGAATCCCATTGATTTCAATGGGCTTTGTACCAGGGTCAATGGCAAAATTCCTATCAACTTCAGTGGGACCATGATTTCATCCTCTATGATTTGTAATATCACTAGAGCTCTGGATGGATACAAAATTTATATCTATGGATGCAGATATCCATGGATCTAAAGCGGACGTCCGCGGAGCTGCAGGGCTCTATCAGGAACCGCAGTGGCGAAAGCAGCAGCATGTCGGGCTGCCGCACGCAGGAACCAACGTGCAGCCCAGGCAGCTCCTCCTATGTGGCTGTACTGCTCCCACCCAACCCTGCCCACTGCGGAGGGCACCAGGCTCACCAACAGCTGAACCTGCTTGTGCTAGTGTATGCAAACAGTTTGTATGTTCCCAGACAGGAGTCCCTTCCACGTAGTGGTGTGCATCTCCTGTCTGGGGCGGGCCCAGAAAGTCCCATGGATACATGGATAGAGAGCACTCAGAAGACCAAAATTCTAGTGATGTGACTCTGTCACTGACCTGCTGTGTGCCCTTGAAGAAGTCATTTTGCCACTGTTTCCCCTCCTACCCTTTGTTTGGTCTTGTTGATTTAGGGCAGTGATACTTAGACCTCAGTGGTTCAGAAGCCAAATTAGTGATCAGCAATACCCAAAAGAGTCACAGTAGTGTAAATTCATTGTTTCATTTGTCTGTGCGGCAGGGAGGATGATTCTTTTCCCCATCCATCTGAGGCGAGAGTGAGCACTGGCCTGCCACATTGGGCCACCAACAAACCAGCCATCTAAATGGACCTTTGGACCCTCTGGACCCCTTGGAGGGTGACTCTCTAGTAGGGGCAAAGGGCAGTGATGGGTAGCGATGGACCAGGGAGGGAGACACAGGATTTAGGAAGGATATTTGAGGAAAAAGGAGAGACTCTTCTTTTCTCTCATGAAATGTGGCAGCCATTAGCTGCACAGTTGGAAAGTAATTCTTTAATTGATTCCGTTAATACTGTTTATTGCATTGAAACCCTTATTAGTTAATCTCTATTTTCAGTTGCATTGATCCTATGAAATCCTATGAAGTGCCTCAGCATCCCCTGAATTCAATTAGTGCTTCACAAACGCGGGACTAACTTCTTCCTATTGATTGTAATGTGAGCTGGATTGGACTGCACACAAGGGCAAAACTACACTGAATACTTTTTATAGATTAAGTGAAGTGATGCTTTCATGTTTTTCTGTTCTCTTCTTAAATTATAACCCATTGAATACATATCGAACCACGAGAAGTAATCCATGATTTCCTCTAAGTGCCCCTATCTTAAACATGTGAATTGAAACATTTGTGTTTTTTAACCATTTCTGGACCAAGCCCAGCTTCCCCAAACCCCAGCGTCTCCTACCATTGTAGACCATTGCAAAATGAAAACCCCTATAGGGATAGAATTGTTCTAGTCTTCAGAGCAATTTTTAAATAGCATTACATCGGGCTTGTCTTCACTGCGAAGTCAATTCAAGATATGTCTCAAGTGTTGCCCCTAACTTTAGTTTTGTTCACACACAAAACCCTTTAACTCAAGGGTGGTGGCGTTTTTAACTCAATTTAGGCTAGCTACACTCAGATGCCCCATGTCTTGTAACGCCTTGCCACAATTCCCCCCTCCCCACATGTGCCCAGAAAGGACAGGCAAGTTCTTTCCCAATTCACTGGGAAAGAAAGAATTGATAGAGCAATTCAATTTACTGTCAGAATGGCTATTCTTATGTTCTGATTGATCTCAAAATATAACTGTAAATGGGGAATTGTCATCAAGTGGGTGCAGTTCCAATGGAGTCCTGCACGGAACAGTTCTTGGCCCGATGCTATTTAATATTTTTTATCAATGACCTGGAAGGAAATATAAAATTATTGCTGCTAAAGTATGCAGATGACACAAAAATTGTGGGAGTGGGCAATAATGAAGAGCTCAGGTCACTGATACAGAGCAATCTGGATTGCTTGGTAAACTGGGTGCAAGCAAACAATATGTGTTTTAATAGGGCTAACTGTAAATTTATACATGTAGGAACAAAGAATATAGGCCATACTTGCAGGCTGGGGGACTCTATCCTGGGAAGCAGTGACTCTGAAAAAAGATTTGGGGGAGCTGTGTTGAACATAAACTCCTAATGTGATGTTGTGGCCAAAAGAGCTAATGTGATAATTGGATGCATAAACAGGGGAATCTTGAGTAGGAGTAGAGAGGTTATTTTGCCTCTGTATTTGGCACTCCTATGAATATTTGTGGAACACTGTGTCCAGTTCTGGTGCCCACAATTCAAGAAGGATGTTGATAAATTGGAGAGGGTTCAGAGAAGAGCCATGAGACTAATTAAAGGATTAGAAAACATGCTTTATAGTGATAGACTCTAAGAACTCAATCGATATAGCTTAACAAAGAGAAGGCTAAGAAGTCATTTGATGAGTTTATAAGTATCTACATGAGGAACAAATATTTAATAATGGGCTATTCAATCTGGCAGAGAAACGTATAACATGATCCAGGAGCTGGAAGTTGAAGCTAAACAAATTCAGACTCGAAATAAGGCAAAAGTTTTGATAGTGATGGCAATTAACCATTGGAACAATTTACTAATGGTTGTGGTGGATTCTCCATCACTGATAATTTTTAAATCAAGATTGGATGTTTTTCTAAAAATCTGCTTCAGAAATTATTTTGGGGAAGTTCTATGGCCTGTGTTATACAGGAGGTCAAACTAGATTATCACAATGGTCCCATCTGGCCTTGGAAGCTATGACTCCATCCCCTGAATTTATGGCAGCCTATGCTATTTTTGGCACTTTTTTCTTCTGGGGTGCAGTACTACTAGGATGACCAGATGTCCCGATTTTATAAGCTTTTCCCTGCAAACATTAGGTCTAGAAGCTTCCTTTTTTTAAGAAATGAAAGCCGAGAGACTCCCCAGATCACTTGACTATTTTGCATGCAGACATTTAGCCTCCCATTCCAAAATGTCCCTTGGCACTTTCACAAGAGTTTGGGTACTAATTCTGGTGTATTGGCAAATTCCAGTTGGAATAATTCCCGATTCAACTGGACATGGCATGTCTCTTCACTTCCTCTCCTGACCTGTTGTGACCTGTTTTTATCTGTGATGTTAAAAAGTTGTTGCATTGTACCTTAGAAATGGTTACACAGTGGTGGTGGTCAAAGTGACTCCTAGTAATATAAGTTCCAGTGGTTTGGGATCCTTCCAGATGAAAAGTACTATAAACAACTCTCTCACACACTGGCAGCCCTTTCCTGCAGTGCCCATCCTATTACTTTCCTCACCCACACCATAAATATTTGCAGGGAGAAGCTGTCCAAGTTTCTGTGACAGAGAATGGTACCTCTCTAAAGAACATTTGGTTACTTGGGGGCGGTATGTATTTGAAACTCACTGAAGCAACAGAGGTCAGGGAATAAAAATACTTCAGTTACTTTCCCAGACACCACTTCATCATGGATAAACAGGGACAAATCCTCTCCCACGTAGTCTTCATGCCTACTCCAAAGAAAACTCAGGGCAATTATTAATCTTGCTCCCATGGAGAGGACATTTATTTAGTATTTTTGCTCAGATAACATGTTGAGCGTATGGTTTACAACCTTAATTTCTCCCCTCCCTGTTGTAGCTGTATTGCACTGCTGGGCTGCCATTAAAACAGCCTCTAAACCAGTCTTTAATCTCCCAAGACAAAGGGTAGTGAATAGCTAGGGTGGAGACTCAGCATGCTTCTTCATTTTGAAGTAATTAATAACAAAGTTGTGAATAGCCACATGCTTCTGATAGACTGAGTCAAGACTGTAACAGCTCAAAGTGTTATTCTGAGTTGGTGGCTTCCTGTGGATGCACTGATCTGTAGCTTTAGCATGATGCACATGTCTGCAGTCACAGGAGACGGGCCTTTAATTAGCATTGAAACGCTGACAAAATGGAGGCTGAGGCTTCAGTCCCTGAACTTGGAGCAGAGATCAGTCCTGTGTTGTGTGGGATGTTCTTTGGCTCTTTCCTGTACAGTAGCTGTCATGCTGCAAGGAAACAAAAGCACTGAGAAAGAGAGAGGTTACAGAATTAGGGTGAAGACAATACAGTAGGGTTACCATACGTCCGGTTTTTCCTGGACATGTCCGGCTTTTTGGTAATCAAACCCCCATCTGGGGGAATTTCCAAAAAGCTGAACATGTCCGTGAAAAATACTCCCTGGCTTACCTTAGAGCGGGCGCCGGGGGCTGCTGTGCTCCCTGACTCCTGGACTCTGTAAGAGCCGAGCTGCCCGAGCGCTACCACCTTCGGATGACCTCCATGCCTCTGGACCCTGCGCCACCGGCCGGGCACTTCCCCTCCCGGGCTCTGGGGGCGCAGGGTCCAGAGGCATGGGACCGGCCCGAAGCCGGTAGCGCTTGGCTCTTACAGAGCCCAGGAGTTCAGGGAGCATAGCAGCTGCCGGAGCCCAGGAGGGGAAGTGCCCAGCCGGGGGTACAGGGTCCAGAGGCTTGGGGGCTGCCCGAAGCCCGAGCGCTACCGGGTTCACGGTTTGCCAGGCAGCCTCAAGACCCTGCGCCCCCAGCTGGGCGCTTCCACTCCTGGGCTCCAGATGCGCTGGGGAAGCGCCAGCCGGGGGCGCAGGGTCTGGGGCTGCCCAGCAAACCATGAAGCCGGTAGCGCTTGGGCAGCCCTTTTCGCATGGCTGGGAGGGAGGAGGGGGAATGCGGGGCGCTCAGGGGAGGGGGCGGAGTTAGGGCGGGGACTTTGGGGAAGGGGCAGGAAAGGGGCGGAGTTGGGGTGGGGCCGGGGGTGGGAAAGGGGCGGGGCAGGGCCCCATGGAATGTCCTCTTTTTTTATTTTTTAAATATGGTAACCCTACAATACAGCAATATCTTATTAAGTCTACAGGCTGCAACCGGGGCCAGTATCAGGACTGTTTTCAGATTGTTAGGCACCCATGCGCTTAAAGACGATAAAGTCATTGCGGAGAAACTAAATGGATTCTTTGCTTCAGTCTTCACGGCTGAGGATGTTAGGGAGATTCCCAAACCTGAGCCGGCTTTTGTAGGTGACAAATCTGAGGAACTGTCACAGATTGAAGTGTCACTAGAGGAGGTTTTGGAATTAATTGATAAACTTAACATTAACAAGTCACCGGGACCAGATGGCATTCACCCAAGATTTCTGAAAGCACTCAAATGTGAAGTTGTGGAACTATTAACTAAGGTTTGTAACCTGCCCTTTAAATTGGCTTCTGTACCCAATGACTGGAAGTTAGCTAATGTAACGCCAATATTTAAAAAGGGCTCTAGAGGTGATCCCGGCAATTACAGACCGGTAAGTCTAATGTCGGTACCGGGCAAATTAATCGAAACAATAGTTAAGAATAAAATTGTCAGACACATAGAAAAATATAAACTGTTGAGCAATAGTCAACATGGTTTCTGTAAAGGGAAATCGTATCTTACTAATCTATTAGAGTTCTTTGAAGGGGTCAACAAACATGTGGACAAGGGGGATCCAGTGGACATAGTGTACTAGATTTCCAGAAAGCCTTTGACAAGGTTCCTCACCAAAGGCTCTTACATAAATTAAGCTGTCATGGGATAAAAGGGAAGGTCCTTTCATGGATTGAGAACTGGTTAAAAGACCGGGAACAAAGGGTAGGAATTAATGGTAAATTCTCAGAATGGAGAGGGGTAACTAGTGGTGTTCCACAAGGGTCAGTCCTCAGATCAATCCTATTAAACTTATTTATAAATGATCTGGAGAAAGGGGTAAACAGTGAGGTGGCAAAGTTTGCTCAAGATAGTTAAGACCAAAGCAGACTGTGACGAACTTCAAAAAGATCTCACAAAACTAAGTGATTGGGCAACAAAATGGCAAATGAAATTTAATGTGGATAAATGTAAAGTAATGCACATTGGAAAAAATAACCCCAACTATACATACAATATGATGGGGGCTAATTTAGCTACAACAAGTCAGGAAAAAGATCTTGGAGTCATCGTGGATAGTTCTCTGAAGATGTCCACGCAGTGTGCAGAGGTGGTCAAAAAAGCAAACAGGATGTTAGGAATCATTAAAAAGGGGACAGAGAATAAGATTGAGAATATATTATTGCTCTTATATAAATCGATGGTACGCCCACATCTTGAATACTGCATACAGATGTGGTCTCCTCATCTCAAAAAAGATATACTGGCACTAGAAAAGGTTCAGAAAAGGGCAACTAAAATGATTAGGGGTTTGGAATGGGTCCCATATGAGGAGAGATTAAAGAGGCTAGGACTCTTCAGCTTGGAAAAGAGGAGACTAAGGGGGGATATGATAGAGGTATATAAAATCATGAGTGATGTGGGAAAGTGGATAAGGAAAAGTTATTTACTTATTCCCATAATACAAGAACTAGGGGTCACCAAATGAAATTAATAGGCAGCAGGTTTAAAACAAATACAAGGAAGTTCTTCTTCACGCAGCGCACAGTCAACTTGTGGAACTCCTTACCTGAGGAGGTTGTGAAGGCTAGGACTATAACAGCGTTTAAAAGAGAACTGGATAAATTCATGGTGGTTAAGTCCATTAATGGCTATTTGCCAGGATGGGTAAGGAATGGTGTCCTTAGCCTCTGTTTGTCAGAGGATGGAGATGGATGGCAGGAGAGAGATCACTTGATCATTGCCTGTTAGGTCCACTCCCTCTGGGGCACCTGGCATTGGCCACTGTTGGTAGACAGGATACTGGGCTAGATGGACCTTTGGTCTGACCCAGTACGGCCATTCTTATGAAATCAAGTGAGGGTCCTGCAGGGATCAATTCTGGCTCTGGTTCTGTTCAATATCTTCATCAATTATTTAGATAATGGCATAGAGAGTACAATTACGAAGTTTGTGGACGATATCAAGATGGGAGGTGTTGCCTGTGCTTTGGAGGATAGGATTAAAATTCAAAATGATCTGGACAAATGGGAGAAATGGTCTGAAGTAAATAGGATGAAATTTAGTAAGGACAAATGCAAAATATTCCACTGAGGAAGGAACAATCATTTGCACACATACAAAATGGGAAATGACTGCCTAGGAAGGAGTACTGCAGAAAGGGATTTGGGGGTCATAATGGATCACAAGCTAAAGAGTTGTCAACAGTGTAACACTGTTGCAAAAAAGAAATCATTCTAGGATGTATTAGCAGGAGTGTTGTAAGCAAGTCACGAAAAGTAATTCTGCTGCCCTACTCTGCTCTGATTAAGCCTCAACTGGAGAATTGTGTCCAGTTCTTGGGTGCCACATTTCAGGAAAGATGTGGACAAACTGGAGAAAGTCCAAAGAAGAGCAACAAAAATGAATAAAGGTCTAGAAAACATGACCTATGAGGGGAGATTGAAAAAATTGGGTTTGTTTAGTCTGGAGAAGAAAAGGCTGAGAAGGGGCATGGTAACAGTTTTCAAGTACATAAAAGGTTGTTGCAAGAAGGAGGGAGAAAAATTGCTCTTGTTAACCTCTGAGGATAGGACAAGAAGCAATGGGCTTAAATTGCAGCAAGGGAGGTTTAGATTGGACCTTAGGAATAACTCCCTAATGGTCAGGGACAGGGTGACTATGAACTGGACTAAATTGCCTAGGGAGGTTGTGGAATCTCCGTCATTGGAGATTTTTAAGAGCAAGTTAGACACCTGTTAGGGATGGTCTAGATAATACTTAGTCCTGCCATGAGTGCAGGGGACTGGACTAGAAGACCTCTTGAGGTCCCTTCTAGTCCTACAATTCTATGGCCTGGTCTACACTATGACTTTAATTTGGATTTAGCAGCATTAAATCAAATTAACCCTGCACCCGTCCACACAACGAAGCCATTTATTTCGAAATAAAGGGCTCTTAAAATCGATTTCTGTACTCCACCCCGACGAGCGGAGTAGCGCCGAAATCAATATTGTCATTTCGAATTAGGGTTAGTGTGGCCACAATTCGATGGTATTGGCCTCCGGGAGCTAACCCTCAGTGCACCATTGTGACCGCTCTGGACAGCAATCTGAACTCGGATGCACTGGCCAGGTAGACAGGAAAAGCCCCGCAAACATTTGAATTTTATTTCCTGTTTGCCCAGCGTGGAGAGCACAGGTGACCACAGATAGCTCATCAGCACAGGTAACCATGCAGGCCGATAATCGAAAAAGAGCACCAGCATGGACCGTACGGGAGGTACTGGATCTGATCGCTATATGGGGAGAGGATTCAGTGCTAGCAGAACTTCATTCAAAAAGACGAAATGCCAAAACTTTGGAAAAAATCTCCAAGGGCATGATGGAGAGAGGCCACAATAGGGACTCAGATCAGTGCCACGTGAAAGTCAAGGAGCTCAGACAAGCCTATTAAAAAGCAAAGGAGGCAAATGGTCGCTCCGGGTCAGAGCCGCGGACATGCCGCTTCTACACTGAGCTGCATGCAGTTCTGGGGGGACCGCCACCACTACCCCACCTCTGACCGTGGATTCTGAGGTGGGAATAATCTCATCAGCTACACCTGAGGATTCTGCGGACAGGGAAGAGGAGGAGGAGGAGGACAAGCTTGCGGAGAGCACCCAGCACTCCGTTCTCCCCAACAGCCAGGATCTTTTTCTCAGCCTGACTGAAGTACCCTCCCAACCCTCCCAAGCCAGTATCCAAGACCACGACCCCATGGAAGGGACCTCAGGTGAGTTTACCTTTTAAAATATAAAACTTGTTTTAAAAGCAAGGGTTTTTTAATGATTACTTTGCCCTGAGGACTTGGGATGCATTCGCGGCCAGTACAGCTACTGGAAAAGTCTGTTAACGTGTCTGGGGATGGAGCGGAAATCCTCCAGGGACATCTCCATGAAGCTCTCCTGGAGGTACTCCAAAAGCCTTTCCACAAGGTTTCTTGGCAGTGCAGCCTTATTCCGTCCTCCATGGTAAGACACTTGACCACGCCATGCTTGCAGCAAGTAATCTGGTATCATTGCCTGACAAAGCCTGGCAGCGTATTGTCCCGGTGTTTGCTGGAATTCAAGCAACATCCGTTCTTTATCTCACTGTGTAATCCTCAGGAGAGTGATATCGCTCATGGTAACCTGGTTGAAATACGGGAATTTAATTAAGGGGACAGAGGTGGCCGTTCCTACTGGGCTGTTTGCCTGTGGCTGAAAAGAAATCCTTCCCTGCTGTTAGCCAAGCGCGGGGGGAGGAGGGGGGGAAATTGGCCCAGAGCTTTTTGTGTTTGGCTAGTAGGGATCTTCCCTAATACCAGCCATGTGGTGGGGGGAGGGGTAAAGCGATCATCCCGAGAATTCATGGCGGGGTGGGGGGTGTTAGTTTGGTTCCTGCAGGGATTTTCCCTGATACCAGCCATGCGGTGAGGGGAGGGATAAAGAGATCATCTAGAGAATTGGATGGTGGTGGTGGGGGGTTAGTTTGTTTTCTGCTGCTGAAGGTTAACAGGAAAACCGCAGCACTCAACGGGCTTTGCTTGGTATGTGGGAAAGGAGAGCACAGAAGCCGAAAGACAATGGCTTACCATGGCCACGTGCAAGCTGAATTCTGTTGCCCGGACCTGCATCTGTGATCTCTAGCAGCAAAGCCACAGGCACTCAATATTAAGAGGCAAAATGCGACCTTGCACAGAAATCACATGTGCTATGTAATGTGAATAGTGTTGGTCACCGTGAAAGAGTATAAGCATTGTTCTGCAAAATGTACCTTTTTAAAAACTTCTCTCCTTTTTTCCCTCCCTCCAGAAGCTGCAAATTTTTCAAGCCTCCCCCCTCCATTCCAAAGGCTATCTCAGATAAGGCGTCGGAAAAAGAAGACGCGAGACAAGATGTTTGCAGAAATCATGGAATCCACCCGCAGTGAAAGAGCTCATCTGAATGAGTGGAAGGACAGGGTTTCAAAGTATAGGAAAGAAGCCAGTGAACGTGAGGACAGGAGGGACCAACATGAGGACATGAGGGACCAACGTGAGGACAGGCGGGACCAACGTGAGGAGAGGAGAGACGCTCGAGATGAGAGGTGGCAGCAGGAAGATCAGAGGAGGCAGGATGCAATGCTGGGGCTGCTGCGTGAGCAAACAGACATGCTCCGGCGTCTGGTGGAGCTTCAGGAATGGCAGCAGGATAACAGAGTGCCGCTACAGCCCCTGTATAATCCCCCTCCCCCCCCGACCATGTTCCATAGCCTCCTCACCCAGACGTGTAAGAACGCGGGGGGAGGGAGGGGGAAGGCTCCGTACACCCTCCCATTCCACCCCAGTGGACAGCCCAAGCAAAAGGCTGTCATTTTTTTAACCTTTTTTTAGTGGCCTTTTCCTTCCCGCCAATCCTCCTCCCAAACCCCACCCGGGTTCTCTCCCTCTTTTTATAATCAATTAATAAAGAATACATGATTTTTAAATGATAATGACTTTATTTCCTTTGAAAGCAAGCTGGGGGAAGGTGGGATCCTTACAGAGAATGAATCAGTAAAGGGGGCGGGTTTTCATGAAGGAGAAACAAACAGAAATTTCACACTGTAGCCTGGCCAGTCATGAAACTGGTTTTCAAAGCTTCTCTGATGCACAGCGCTTCCTGGTGTGCTCTTCTAATCACCCTGGTGTCTGGCTGCATGTAATCAGCAGCCAGGCAATTTGCCTCAGCCTCACACCCCGCTATAAAGGTCTCCCCCTTACTTTCACAGAGATTGTGGAGCACACAGCAAGCAGAAATAACAATGGGGAGATTGGTTTGGCTGAGGTCTGAACGAGTCAGTAACGATCGCCAGCGACCTTGTAAACGACCAAATGCACATTCTACCATCATTCTGCACTTGCTCAGCCTGTAGTTGAACAGCTCCTGACTCCTGTCCAGGCTGCCTGTGTATGGCTTCATGAGCCATGGCATTAAGGGGTAGGCTGGGTCCCCAAGAATAACTATTGGCATTTCAACATCCCCAACGGTTATTTTCTGGTCCGGGAAGTAAGACCCTTAATGCAGCCCCAGCCGGCTCCTCGCCCTGCCCTGTAGGGGGGTAGTATCCCCACCCCGCGCCAGCATGTCTCGCCGGCCGCCACAGGCCAGGTAAGGAACCGAGTCCCCACTCCCCTTCCCCCCAGCTCTTCAGCTAAGCGGCATTCCTCCTCCCTCCCAGGCTTGCTGCTGTAATGCCGGCACAAGCGTGGAGGGAGGGGGGGGTGGCCGGCTTCCAGTTCCTGCGGCTTGTGAGTACGGGCACCGGGCAGGCAAGGGGGGCTGGCAAGGGGGCTGCTCCCCCAGGGGGATGACGGGGGGCTCAGCTGAGGAGCCAGGACAAGGGGGGAGAGGGCGACTCGGCTCCTTACCTGGCCTGTGGCGGCCGGTGCGACATGCTGGTGCGGGGCGGGGAGCCGGCCGGGGTCCCGTCCAAGCTGATAAACTTTACATGGCCACTCGTGCGGCCCCGAGCCACTCTTCCCTGCGCTGCTGGGGTCCGGTGCCCACCCTCTACCTCCTGGGGGAGCAGCCCCCTGGCCAGCCCCCCTTGCCTGCCCAGTGCCCCTACTCACCAGCTCCAGGAACTGGAAGCCGGCCACCACCCCCTCCCTCCAGGCTTGCCCTGCCATTACAGCAGCAAGCCTGGAAGGGAGGAGGAGTGCCACATGCATGGGGAAGAGGCGGGGCCAGGGCGGTGATTTGGGGAGGGAGCCAATGGGGGACGGAGGGGGCGGAGTCGGGGGGGGGGGCAAGAGCCCTTCCAGGAAGGCAAAATTGCTTGTTTGTCCAGTGTCCCGACCGCACATTGGTCGGGACGTGGGACAAACAAGCAAATATCGTGACAGTCCCAATAAAATCAGGACGTCTGGTCACCCTAGTCGCTGCGCTGCTGTCGCCGCCGCCTCCTCGCCTCGTTTTTCTGGTCCTGGCTCAGCATAAACTGCACAAGAACACGCAAGGTGTTTACAATGTTCATGACTGCTGTCTTGAGCTGAGCAGGCACCATGCTTGCCGTGGTATGGAGTCTGCAGTGTTCACCCAGGAAAAAAGGCGCGAAATGGTTGTCTGCCGTTGCTTTCATGGAGGGAGGGGTGAGGCTGTACCCAGAACCACCTGCGACAATGTTTTTTGCTCCATCGGGCACTGGGATCTCAACCCAGAATTCCAATGGGCGGGGGAGACTGCGGGAACTATGGGATAGCTATTGGATAGCTACCCACAGTGCAACGCTCCAGAAATCGACGCTAGCCCCGGTACATGGACACACACCGCCGAATTAATGTGCTTAGTGTGGCCGCATACATTCGACTTTATACAATCTGTTTCCAAAATTCGAATTATATAAATTCGGATTAATCCCGTAGTGTAGACATACCCTATGAAATAGCAAAATTCCCAACTTCTGGATGAGAGACACAGCACTGGCTTCTAACCAATGTATGAAGCCTATACAGTAATGTTCATGGTACTAACATATCATCCCTGGTTTACAAGCAGAGAGCCATAAAAATATTCCAAATCATTTGAAAGCAAAACAAAACCAACCAACCAAAACACGCTCTCTGAAACATTCTACAATATTTTTTCTGTAAAGTGTATGATATCTACAGAATATATTATAGTATAGGGTAGTATAAAAGCTTAATTAGTACTTGTTTAGAGCTGAGCTGCATAACTCACTTGTGGCTATACCACTTGTGTAATGTGGCCACCCCCCAACTCATGCTGTTACACACACACACACACACACACAATACACACACACACACAATTTGTTGATATAAATTGTCTATTGAGAATCATCAAATTATAATTACCCAAAAGGCAAAGGTCAAATCAAATTCAAGGTTTATTTTAAATCTAGGAAAAATTACATTTTGAATAATCTATGCCATGACCTCTGACACCTAATTGTCTAGTCAGTAATAATTATCCATAGCCAATTAAATTAACAGACTGTTAGGGAGTAATGTTTTGCATCTCTGAAGAAGGGGATTAAACGGACATTTTCCAAATACCAAGAGACCAGCCTGCACTGTAATGCCTCCAGATGCAAAGCATACAATCCCAAGTAAACTGAGCATTCCTTCCATTCCCTTTCCTCCCTTCATGCACTCTCTAGAATTATGAATGCATGTCACATGCCTGTGATTCCTCACAGCTGATTTATCTAATTGGATGCAAATGATGTCTGAATACCAGTACTTGGTCTGTTTGCACACACACGCAGTTTTTCAGACATTCGTTATTGTAAACAACCTCACAATTAGGTCCTGTTATGTGACCATTTTCATAAGATAACCCCATACCTCCTTACCCCGGTGGCAAAAGAGACATTTCATATCAATATGCCATTACATTTTATTTCAAATCTTAATGTTGGAAAACCTCATCTCCTTAAAAACCATGCAGACTTCTTGTTCTAGGAGAAATGCATCTGGTCTAATTCAGAGAGTCTATCATGGACAAAGGAGTGAGATGCCACACACATCACCCAGTTCTACAGATTGCCTTTTTCTTCTACATCAATAAGCTGAAGTCACGCTGCTCAACTCCTACTTATAATAACTCATGAAGACATGGCTGAATGTTAAAAATGGAGATGGGTCAGAGTTATGGGGCCAATATGTGTGAGGCAAGTGGGATTCTGAATTGGTGTAACTGGCATTTTTTTCTGTGCCCTAAATATATATGTCACAACAACTTAACAATGTTTCCATCAGTTGTCCTAGCTACTGCCACCTGTGGGGGGACTACCTACAGTGACAGAAAAACCCATTCTGTAGGACTACACTATGGGCGTACAACGAGCACCTTGCTATAGCACTTTCGTTGTGCTGCTGTAGCACCCATAGTGTAGACGTGGCCCTAGACTTATTTACTCTTGCTTATATTCACACCCCCTTTCCAATGTGTAATGTACACTCCCCTTTACACTTTGTCTATGCTGAGGCCTATTTTAAAAAAAATAACATCTGTAAAAAAAACCACATCTAGACAAGAGCTATTGCAGGCATATGTATGGGTATACCAGCAAAAAACTCATGTTGCCAGGATAGCTTATTTCATTCAGGGAACTGGTTTCAGCTCTACCAGCTGAAGAATTCTTGGACCAGTATAAGCTACATCTCCACATAGTTGTATCGGCATATGGTTTCTCGTGTAGATGAGGCCTGAGTGTAAGGTGGTAGAAGAGAGGAGGACAGCTAGACAAATAAGGCATAAGAATGCACTAGTTAAAGCAGTGTGCCACCTGGCACCTAGATTTATAATTTTAGACTCTATTATTTAACACTAAATGGTTGTAAGTATGATTAAAAGGTGCTGATTCTCCTGCCACATGAACTGTTTTTACATCATGGTAATTTCATTGACTTCAATAGTGCTACTTCTTATTTATAATGGTGTAAGTGATAGATTCTTTGGACACAAGTGTCCTAAATGAATGTAATTGTAAGGGAGCCTGAGTTCATTTAAGGGAGCCTGAGTTACACTACCTTACATATCACCTCTAAATTTGGCCTGTGGAGTTTAGATGTAGAAGCTGGGAAATCTTAGGATCTGGTCTTGGCCATCGTTTGTTAAAGAAACAAATCTAGGTAAGGAAAAGTTTTCACTGGCGATGTGATAAAGCATTATTTGGTATTCGATTCAGCTACAAATACAGACAAGCTTAGTTGAATTAATTGAAGAGTGATATATGTATAAGAATGAATTTTGAATAATTTCATACATAATGTATGATGATGCATGTCACTTAGAACCACGGCATGTTCATATTAAAATGGTCTGTCATGTAGAATGTTTGACCATCATGACAGAGTCTGCATTCTGATAAGCCAATCCTGTGTGACTTATTGAGACCCCTGCATTTATATCTGGCTGTTTATTATAATTTATTATTATTTGCAAGGTGGAAGCACATAGAGGCCACAGCTAGGGATGAAGGCTTGAGTGTGCTTGGCACTCTGTACACATAGGCTATATCCTCAGAAGTCAGTGGAGCTACACTGCTTTACAGCAGCTGAGGATCCTAGAAGAGAGAGAATGTAGTCCCTTGGTGAAGCGGTGATAAGACACGCAGACTTAATCTGTGGTGGTGGTGGTGAAGATAGTCTGACTGCTAATGCGTCAAGACCTCAGTGATCAAATATCTTCCCACTTTTTTCTTGCAAACAGTGATTCTTTATATTTATGAATAAGTGCTAAAATATTAATGATGTCACAAACTGTACAATGTAGCTGCTTTACACTGGTAACTGGACCCAGAACAATACAACATACCTTTTTATTTTGGGGGTGGGTGGGAGGGTGCTATTCACTGGCTCACCAGACAAACGTTTTGTTTGCTAGTAATTAAATACAATTACTAATAGCAGTGTCTGTACTAGATGCCTAGTGAAACATGTATGCAATTTTTTTAGTCTAAGTAAATAGTGTATTAATTCATTAGCATAACAGATACAAACTCTCTCAACTGCTAACTTTTTTATTTTAAAATTATTACATATATAGAACTTTTTTAAAAAATATGGAACATTTTAAAACAAACGGCATGCTTAAAGTACTAGGAAATAGATTTTAAACAGGGCGTAAAGTCTCTGAAAGAGAGGACTGAATGCATAGTTGAGTTGCAATAGGCAGCTGTGGTTTTCTTTATCACAAATCCAATTTACTTGAATAGGACTCCTATTTGGCACAACCAGACTTCAAAAAAATGCTACACTCAATTTTACATTGATTTCAAAGTAGTCTTGGTCTCCTCTGATAGCTTGTATTAGTGTCCAATTTTTTATTAACTATTATATAATAACTATGATAGGACAATGTGTTTTATAGTTGAACACACACTTGCTACTTTCCTTTGTTTAATCCAAAGATATATGGGGAGAGCAACTTGTGTGTGTGTGTATGTTTTAAAGGAGTTGCATTTGGCTAGCTAATGGTGGTTTTTCATTGTCACCTTTTTAATACACAAGTCTACAGCATATACACAGAACTTGACTTTGTTCATAATAGCTACCAACCAAGAAGTACACTCAACTGCTCCCTGGTGTCTATTTGTGAACAAACAATTTATCATCGTTGTTTATTTCTGATTAACGACAGCTGCAGCTTTCTGGCACAACTTCAAGGTTTCTACATAGACATGTAGAAAAGCCCAAGTGTAAATCTGACAAAATCTAGCGTCTGGTTCAAGAAGAAAGAGAAACGTTTATTTGATACATATCAGCAACCATACTTTTGTAAATCATGGCTCATATACATTTACGTAACTGGATTGGAGTTTAAACAAAGTAATGAGAAATTAACTGTGTGTGTTTGAATGTTGGAGTTTAGTGTGTAGCTTTATAACCTCAGAGTCATTATGAAATCAGATGTTTCATAACTGCATACATGGCAACAAATCCATCCATGTTACCATGCCTATGCCTTGATCCTGCAAGTGACTGGAGAGACCAGAGATGCTTTGGGGGCTTGGGCTAAGGGGCTGTTTAACTGAAGTGTAGACTTCTGCGCTCTGGCTCCAGCCCGAGCTCTGGGACCCTCCCACCTCAAAGGGTGCTAGCGCCTGGCCTCCTGCCTGAACCCAGAAGTCTACACTTCAATTAAACAGCCCCACAGCCCAAGCTCCATGAGTCTGAGTCAGCTGGCACGGACCGGCTGCAGGTTTTGAATTGCAGTGTAGACATACTCTAAGAATTTGAATCACAGTTGTTAGATTGTAACATTGTTATATGTATTGTATGTGTGGCCATCTATGATGTTGCAAATGTCACTTTCTTGCACACCAGAGGCACTACAAAATTTATAGGAACTGAACTCCATTTCCTCCAAAACTACAAGCACTACAACATGGCAACGGGTATAACAGGCCAAGGGAGGCTAAGCCTCCCCAAACAGGATGCAGCGCACCTCCCTTTGGCAGTGCCCCAATGGCCTGCCACCTTTGGAATGCCGCTGCTGAAAGGGCTCCAGGGCTATGCCCCACCCAAGCTCCTCCCCGAGGAACCACTCCTCCACATCCCGCTCTTCCTCCATGGCTCCGCCCATGCTGCTCCTCTTCCCATTCCTGCTCCACCCTTTTCCCCCCACTGCCCACACTTCTCTGCCACTTCGCCTGAGCCTACCACTTGTGCCTCTTCGCCCCCTGAGAGGCAGAGAAGTGCAGGCGGCGGACAGGGGGGGGCCCCTCAGGGGAGGGGGCAGAGAGAGGCATGGGTGGCAGGGCCGCTTGGGGGAGGGGGGCAGAGAGAGGTCTGAGCGGTGGTGGGGGCCCCTCAGGGGAGGGAGGCGAAGAGACGTATGAGTGGCAGGGGGAGGGGGAAGAGAGGCAGGGGCAGCAGGCAGAGGGGGCCTTTGGGATGCAGAGGTGTGAGCAGAGGGGTTCTGGGGGTGCAGAGGTGCAAGTGATGGGTGGGGAGGGCCTCGGGGGAAGGGACGAAGAGGCACGAGCAGTGGGCAGGAGGGCTTTGGGGGAGGGGAGCTGAGCGGGAATGGGGCCTGGGGTGAAGTGTGGGCCGAGCCTCCGGGGGAGGAGGCCAAGTGGGGTGGCATGGTCTGGGCACCAGTGGCCCCCTCCCACTTATAGGGAGCTTTGGTGCTCAGACCCAGCCGTCTCAAATGCGGGAGTCATGCGTCATCCATGCACTAACCCTTGAACTAAAAAAAAAAAACCCCACACCACTTTATTTAGATTTAGCAGTATTGAGCCAATGATACATGGTAGATCAGTTCTGATTCCATATCCTACCTTCTGTGTATGATCACAATAACTATCCCAAACTCTTGAGTTTCACAATGCACATTTCAGACTATGATCTGTGGGTCTTCATTCTGTGCTTACTGAGGTTGCTAAACTTCACTGCGAATTAAGAGGAAGACCTTAAAAAAAATTAACAAAATAAGACAAGCATCATAAACAAAATGTGCGATAATGTGGAGTAGTGCTTTCTTTGACGTTTTCTTAGGAAAGGTTTCATCACATGGCATTAATATGGACATCCCAGCCTCATTCCAATCCTGACTAGCACTTGGTGGAAAGCAGTTTTCCTACCTCAAATATTTTTCCCATCTTGACTTGGGTAAAAAATGTGAAGTCTCAGCATTTTTCTGGAGCCAAAACACCAACATTTTGTTGGCTCAGGTCAATCAAAAGGTTTAGTTTCAAAAAAATTTGAACTGCTTTGATTTTGACCGTATTAGCTTTTAATTTTTGTGTAATTAGCTTAAATTTCTAAATGAGAAGTTGTTTTGAATCAGCATTTTATGTCAAAACAAAAGTATTTGACTATTTCACAGACTTTTCCCCTCCAACTTTTTTTGAGTCCGGCGATCCTGCATCTGATTTGCAAACAGTTTCAGTTTTGCCAAATCACCATTTTTTCCAATGGAAAAAAAAAATCAGTTCTCTTCACTCCCAGTCTGATGCCCTATTCACTGGACCATACTGTCTCATGCTGGGAGCAATCAGAAGCCTATTTAGGCAGTTGAGTGGGTGACAGAAGCCTCCAACTGGTTGTTGAATTCTGTGGCACATGCCATCCCTCAGTTTATCATCACTAATATTGATGTTATTGATATTGATCACTAATATTGATGCTACAATATCTAACATTTAGGTGAATAACAAATGACAAAACATGTAACAGTATTTGAGTAAGTTACCATAGCTTCAAGATATGAGCAAACTTCATTCAATTTTGCTACAGGGAATGGCTGTAAACATTTCTGTAACTGTTCAAGCTCAAGTCAAGCTGGTTGCAGCAATGTGAAATGCAAGGTCAAAAGGCGAACACACTGCAAAACTTGAGCTAAGTGTTTATGTGTATGAACAAATGGCTATTTGGAATGGTTCCAGTTAAAGCACACTAAATAAGGTATGGCTGTTACAATGGTGAGTTTTTCTTTCCATCTGGTACTGTGGAAATTTTCACAGAAATTAAGAGTTGAAAAAGCCCTCATGGGCCATATTTTCAAAGTTAGGCATGTGTAATCACACACATACACTTGTATGCACCTAACGTAAATGCTCACAGCTGATCCCATAGGTTCATTTGTCTACCCCCCAGTGCAGGAATATTCTCTTACTGTATTTACTTGCATCTTATTTAAAAAGACAAGTAATTGGCTTCCTACTGCTTGTCTTCCGATATTGGTAAAAGCTCAAGGATCGGATAGATAATGCAAGGAACATACATGAAATATGCAAGTGCCCTTAATTAGGTATGATCCTGGCATGTTCTTTGCATTAATCCTGGAAATATTGGAAGGAACCCATAAGTCACTTGTCTGATTTAAGAAAATCCTTTCTTGGATAAAGAAAGCAAGAAAAAAAGTGGAAGTGCTACAGGAATTGGTGATGACAATTCAGTAGGTGTGCCACTCTTTTTTTTCCAGATCAGTACTGCACCGTTACTCCAGACTGGTGATAGGCTGCATGGTGCTGCTGTGAGTATTATCTTTTGAATGAAATGTAAAACCAAGGTTACCTGTTGTTTTAAAGAGCCCATGTCACTTTCCAAGAGATTAGGGGATAGTGAGCTGGGTGTCCTTACCTAATTCCAGTTCAGGTAATTACAGTCTACCTACTGAAATTCCCACTGCAGTTTAAAATCACACGAGATTCTTTTTCATTTCCTCTTCCAAACTGGTCTGTAGTATTGCTAAATATAGTTAAACAGTTGCTGTATTTCAGTACACAGGTGGCTGAATTTCAGTAGAGGAAGTAACCCGAGTAATGCATTTTGGGAACTGTGGGGATCAGAGAATTGCCTGAATATAAGATGAGTCATTCTCTCTTGCCCACTAATAATTTGTTGTACTTTTGTTAATTCTTTTCAGTTTGTCAGTAACTTTCCAGCACTGACCCATTCATAACTGTCTGCTATATCCAGATGTAATCTTGCTAGGACAACACAGAGAAATCTGAGACACTTCTCTATAAATTGTCAAAAATTGTACTGTGGTAAAATCACATTGCAAGCTCATATCTAATTTATTGTTCACGGTCAGGTAGAACTTTCCAAATATATTTCTCCTGTTGAATTGTGGGATTTATATCTCATTTTATCAATCCCTGTCCATATTTCTAACCTCTTTATCTCCTTTTATACTTCTTTCCTTCTGACAGTCTTCATCACCTCCCAATTTAGCATCATCTGTGAATTTAATTAGCATGATGCTTACTCCTTCTACCCCACTCATTAATAAAAGCAAGCCTAACACCAATCTCTGAAGCTCCCTTCAAGATTTATACTTCCTCAATTCAATACATCGTCATTGATCAATGCACTTTAATTAAAAGTCATTGATTCAGTAGATGCTCATATCCACTTGAAGTTTTTCTAATAAGATTTGGTGAGGCACTAAGTCAAATGCTTTTCTGAAATAAAGATGTATCTACTGCATTCTTTTCATCCACTGGAGTTATAATTCAGTCCAAAAAGGGCTCAGATTTGTCTAGAAAAACTTGTTCTTATAAAGCCATCCTATTTTTTTATTCAGTTTTATTATCCTCTAAGAACTTTAAATTATGTTAACAAATTCCTTTAGAGTATCATCCATTGTTTTACAGGGATTGAATAGTTTCCGGTTTTCAATTTATTTAATTTTCGTTAACAAGAAATGTAGTGAAAAGTTGCTATTAGCCTTAGGAACTGTGAATGTTGAACCAAAGTTTAAAGTGGATCAATTTATGAAGGAGAGTTCACCACTTCTGGTGGCTGCATGTTGTCACGGTTTTTATAAAATTTTAATTACTGTTCCATAAATAATGAATATTAACTAACTGCATACCATATACCAGTGGTCCCCAAACTGTGGGGCATGCCCCTTAAGGGGTCTCGGAGGAACATTTTGGAGGGCGTGGTGGGGTCTGGGCCTGCCCCCATGGGAGGCGGTGAGGGAGTGCCACCCAGCCCTGCTCTGCTCCGGCTCCAGCCCCGCTCCGAGTTACAGCCCCAGCCTTGGACCCTAGCTCCTGGCTTGGCCATGGTGCCACACCCGGCTCCAGCTGCCGGCCCTGACCGCAGCCCTACTCCTGGCCTCCCTCCCCTGCCTTGGCCCCCAACCGCAGCTCCACTCTTGGCCTGGGCTCGAGCCACCCCCAGTTGCAGCCCTGACCTCAGCCCATGGCTTCTGGCCCAGCCACGGCTCTTGTCCCAGCCTCGGCCTCCTTACCCTGTCCACACCCCAGGAGCCATGACTCTATGGTGCTCCTACAAGTGGTGTTACTAAAGCAGCATAAAGAGGCACTTATGTGAATGGGAGCCAAATTTAAGTGAAGACACTTCCACAGCTAGGTTGACGCAAGGCAACTTACGTCGACGTAACCGCATAATGTCGACCAGGTTTAAGTAACTGCTTGGAAAAGGGCGGTTTTGGCATCATACCATGAGAAATACCAACATTTTGGTTTAAAGTACATTAAAAAGAAATCTACGATATAACTGAACTATTTCAATAAATCCTATTGGTCTGGAGAATAACCATGTATTATTTGTATTATGGTAGTTTCCAGAGGTCTCACTTTGGAACCAGGCTCCTTTGTAGTAGGTGCTGTACAAACATGTAGTTAACAAACAGTCCCTTCCCTAAAGAGCTTACATTCTGTTGTTGCACTGGCAATCTACCTCCAATGGCAATTACTAATAAATTATTGTTTAGTGTTAACAATGTGGTTGGTGCTGCACTATGGAAAAACAGATGGTGACAATTTAGCTTCTTAAATTAATATTTTATTAGTATAGAATCATAGAAATGCAGGGATGGAAGGGACCTCAAGAGGCCATTTTGTTCTTAGCCCTGTGCCGAGGCAGGAACATGTATACTTAGCCCAACCTTCCCCTCCTATAATTATAAACGCACGTCTTGTGAGTGGGGTATAGGGAATGGGTTTTACATGGGCTTTGGATAATTTGTCAAATGTCCTTTTCTTCACTAACACTTTGCTTTAGGAACAAAAATATACAATTTCTACATTTCTTTTAAAGTCCATAAGGTTTGCCCCATAAGGTTTTGCACTCTCATGTTGTTAATTCGTTTTATTGTTCTGGCAGGTCCCAACTGTATTGCTGCTTACCAAAGTGGAACTTTGTCCAAACATTTCTCAAAGCTTGAGAATTAAAAAGTTTACTGGGTGAATAAATATTTGAGTTTTTACATGAAAACCACACACACGCACAAATACATATCTACTCACACACGGCTGTGTGTGTATAATGCATTACACTCAAGTGTATTGGGCAGAGGAACACTATTATGACCACACTTGTAGAAATATTTTAGTTTGACTGATTTGTTACATAAACACTGAGGCCTCAAGCATTGTGTAATCACACTGCTCCGTTATAGCAGTCCCAAATTCAGCCCTAAAGCCAAAGGCACTTTCAGTGTTTCTAAGATCCCCTCAATTGGGGATTCTAGTTCAGCCCCTAAAATTTAAACTCAGTTGAAATTTCTTTGCTTTAAGGACTGTCTCCCTTTGTGAAAAACTAAAAAGAGAGACAAATTGCCTGCAGACCTAAGAACTTAAAGTGCCACACAAAGTTGGATTTAAAATACTTAGAGTTCAATGAAGTGGTGGTGTGGGGGGAGTGAGGAAAAGTAAGAAATCCAGCCTCCCATTTCAAATCCACTTGCTCTCCTTGATTTTAGGGCTCAGTCTTTGAGCCCTATGCAGAGCTGTGCTTGATGCAGGACCTGAGCTGTCCATCACCTGTGCTCTCTGGCAAGTAAGAGGAATCTCCCGGCTTCTCTAACTTATGTCATCTGGTAATAGCCCTCAAGAGGACCTTATGCCCTCTAAGGAGTGCTGAAGTGCAGCAGTGTTCCAGCTTCACCTCCCCCTCAGCTATGTTCCTGGCATACTCTTGATGCTGGACAAAATACTGTAGAGCTTTATGCCACCGGGGGAGCTCTCCGCTGCTCTGACTATGGGAGGCTGTGGGGCATTGGAAGGAGCAGTGGGGTGTGTCTCAAGAGGTTGGTGGTGTTTTGGCAGCTGACAGGGGTCAGGATCAAACGTGAGGTGGGGTAAGAACTAGAGGATTTGGCAGGTGCGAGAAAGTTTGGATGCAGATGCTCATTAAAGTTTTTGGGAGAGGCAGGAAAAACTGTGGGTAAAGTTCGCTGTGAGAAGGGGGTTGGGGAACTTGGATGTAGGGGAAGGGAGGTAAGTTCAGGCACTTTGCAGAGAGTTACAAATAGATTCCTACAGGTGACCTCAACAATCCTGATCAGCTACAAGAGACATAAACTAGCCACACCCAAAGAATTAACCCAGCTACCTGTAAGTAGACAAAGACATGGCTGTTTTCCCTCCTCCTCCCTTCCAAACTGAAAATGCTGCAGAGGGTGAAGCAACATCTATTGTTTGAACAGGCTATTGGAGATCACCCATTACAAAAGACTATAAAACTCACCTGGCCAGAGACTCCTGAGGGCTTGGCTACAGTTGCGAGTTACAGCGCATTAAAGCAGCCCCAGGTGCCCTAGCTCACTACCGTCCACACTGGTAAGGCACGTAGCGCGCTCTGACTCCAGGGCTAGAGCGCTCCTGGTACTCCACCTAGGTGAGAAGATTAACACTTGGTGCACATTGGCTGAAACTCCTGGGCGTCAGTGTGAACAAGGTGTTGCATTACTGTGCTCTGATCAGCCTCCGGAAACGTCCCATAATCTCTTTAAGTCAAGTGGCCACTCTTGTCATTGTTTTGGAATCACTGCAGGCATGCCGATATGCCCTTTGAAAGCTCTGTTTCTGACAGCTGGCATGCTTATCTGCTCTGAGACAAAGCAACCATTACTGTGGAATGCTGTGCATGAGAGAGGCAGTAGGGGGGGTCTGTTGCTGTCTGAACTTACAAGACAGCATCCTGACATGCTCTCAGCCCCCCAAAACCCACTCTCTTCCCCCCACAAACACATAACACACTCCATCCCCACCCCCGCTCATTTGAAAAGCACATTGCAGCCACTTGCTGGGATAACTGGGATAACTACTGCAATGCACTGCTCTCTGAGGCCGTTGCAAGAGCTGCTAATGTGGCCACACCAGTGCGCTTGCAGCTGTCAGTGTGATAAGATTGCAGCACTTTCCCTACTGTGCTCTACGAAGGCTGGTTTAACTCAAAGTGCTCTACATCTGCAAGTGTAGCCATGCCCTGAGAGAGAGATCAGGAAGCATGAAATAACATGGACAATCACACATTTGATGCACTCCCATCATGTATAGCAAAATCTATGTCTAAGAAAGGAATTTTGATGCCAATTCTTTTTTTCTATGGGATTTTCCCCAACAAGGTGTTGCAAAAATCAGGACAGAAGTGTTCCCTCAGTTATGGATTTAAAACATTTAAAATAATTTTTCCATAAAGTATCAGATATTGCCTGCACCAGAGCCATGATATGGATCTGACATGGAAAAACCCCTCTTATATAATATTTCATATGCAAGTGGACTTAGGAGGGATGTATTTAAATACTAATATTCAGAGGCACCGACTTTGTGATTTCCCAGGGGGTGTGTGATCCCTGCTCCACTCCACTCTTGATCCCTTCTGCCTCCTCCCCTGAGCACGCCCTGCCCCCGCTCCTCCCTTTCCCCATGAGCACCTCCTACATGTCACTGAACAGCTGGTCACTGGCGGGTGGGCAGCGCTGTGGGGGAGGATCTGTTTGAAGGGGTCCATCAGCAGGTTGGAGGCACTTGGGGAAGGGGGAGGAGTTGATCAGCAGGGCAGCTGAGCACCCAATTCCCCCCCCCCCCCCCAAACATAATGTGGAGTAAATTGAAAAGAGAGACTCTGTTAGGGAAAGTTTCCAATCAGCATGTGTTTCCCTGTTTCTGCCAACTCTGTATCCAGTTACTACCATTATTTCATTAGGATTTAGATTTAAATCTGAGGTGCCTTGAATCAAAATGAATGCTTGTGTGCACCACTCTCTTCCAATACAACTTTTTTATTAGAGTGAACATTGAGAGGGGATTAGTTACTGCTCTGAATATGCAGTATCCAAGGGAGTGTTGTGACAATGGAATGCTTATTGGATTTATGGCCTATGGACTATTATCCTTGAATGTCGAGCAAAGCCTAAAAATTCACTTAAATTAAGTTATGCTAAGGAAAGCCCAGTGCATGCTGAGAACTTTGCTATGAGAACTGGGCTTTGTACAGATGTTCTGAGATTGTGTTCAAGGCACTTTGTTTATGAATATTGTTTGGGTTAAAAAGACTATTAAACTCTGGTAAGGATTGCTCTGGACAGGCTGGGTACTTTTCTGGGGACAGAAATGCAGGAAGGAGATTTCATTTTCTCTATTTGTTTTGTGTCCTCCCATTTCTTTGCTTCTCTTTGTTTTCTGCTTCAGTTAGGGCCCAGGAAGTGCAGGAACTGACTTCGCACCTGTGATACAGCCTTCCAACTTGACTGACCTACTAGTGACAGCGCCTGCCCAAGGAAAAAATCACAAAGCTGACACCAGTCACTCCATTACTGTAAGAAGGAGCACCTATTTCCTTTCTTGCTTTCCTTTCCCTGTCTCCTACTGGTCTCTCTTCTTTTTTAATCTGTGATTGGTTGGAGAAAACCACTTGACAAACCTAGCAGGTTTATGAGTGAACTATTTATCATTCCTGTGAGAAATGGTCTAGTTATTACGGAGTCCTGCCTTGAGTGCAGGGGACTGGACTAGATGACCTACTGAGGTCCCTTCCATTCCTACATTTTACTGATTGTTCCAGAGTTGGCAACAACAAGGGCTGCGTTCAGTATCTAGGGGTTCCTTTTCAACAATACAACACAAAACTGGCTCGAGCCTCAACCCAGTGACCTAGGACAATTACACACCACCCGCTGGGCGCCTCCAAGAGGCAATACTTCCCCTCTTGCAAGCACAGAGTCTGAGTGTAGCAAAAACTTTTAATAAAAGGAGGGAAGTAACTTGGCATTATTTGGGGGAAACATGCAAACAGGGTTCACAAACAAACCATGAGCAAATGACCCACCCCCAAGTAAGTTGGGCAAAGTCCTTTTCCACTCAGGTCCAGCAACCCAAAAGCCACTTTCACGTGCCCATCCCTTCTCTGCTCCCCACTCAGAGTTGCTGTCCTTGGTCAGTGCAGCCCCAGAATTCAGAGATGCATCTGCAGAGTTCACCTCCCGCTCTGGGTGGAGGTGGGGTAAGGAGGCACCTTATTTGCTCTGCAGCTCGGGCACTCACTCGCCGGCCGCTCACCACACCTCTCCGCCAACCACCTTGCTGGCCTGTCACCAAAATGTCTTCAGGGCCCACCATTTAACACAGCTCTCAGTGATGTCAGCTGTTAGTGGGGGAGCCTCACTGCTGGCGCATACTGGGCAGTTTCTTACATCAGAGACACTGTCCCAAAGCAGGTCATACTTAGACCTAGGTATCAGTCATTTCAGCTCTGCAGCAAGTAACAAGACTCTCAATTGAGTCTAAATTAGCTCTGTTATTACACATTGGACAGAGAGAGAAAGGGTCAAATGGTGTCTAGGACCCTTCAGTAGGGCCCACACCACCAGGCACTAGAACCTACCTGTCCCTACCCTCTCTCTACTCACTTGGCTTTGGAACCCATGACCCCTGCCTAGCGAGTGCCCTTTAGTTGTGGGTGATTCCCTCAATTGGGACATGCCAAGTACAGTTCTCATGTCCTCGAGTCATGCTGCCCTTGATTCCCTTTATTACGCCTGCCCCCAAACCAAGCAGACTGGGGATCCCACACCAGCCAAAAGTGACCATTTGGGCAAGCAATCCCTTCATGCTGAGCACCTAGGCAGGGGCGTGTGCCCATGCAAATGAGATTAGCTAATGAAGTCCTCTTCCACAGCTCATCATTAGATGTCAGGGAGAGCTCATTCAGACTCTGCTTACATCATCATCAAGAAAAAGGGTCAGGAAAGGAAAAGCTGGTTTTGCAACTTGGTTGCATCCCTGACCACTTGGCTAATAGCCATTGAGGGACTTACCCTCCAGGAGCTTATCTAATTCTTTTTGGAACCCAGTTATACTTTTGGTCTTCCCAGCATCCCCTCTGGCAATGAATTCTACAGGTTGTCAGGGGATAAAAAACACTTCTGCAAATTGTTCATTGGTATCCATAAGGAGGTATATACTTTATTATTTTTTTTAAATGTACACACCATTGAGAGTTTTGGATTTTAAAATACAACAAAACTTGTAAGTAGCTTGTACATATTTCTGTGTAGTCAGTATTTGCTACCGCTGGAGTAAAAACCTAAGTATTAGCTGAGTACAAAAAAAAAGCAGTTCTATAGACATAAATGATAATACAAAAGTTGCCATGCGGCTCCTAACATAAAAAATAAGAAGCAAAGAAAAATAGTTCACGTCTTTTTGTAAAATTGTGATTATGGAACATGTCCTAAAACTGGTCTGGGGTTACAGCCCAGAACAGGGAGTCAGGTCACTTGGATTCTATTCCTAGTTCTGCAGCTGACTCACTGTGACCAAGCACATCACGTTGCTTCTCTGTGCCTCATATTGCAAACCAGTACCCTAGGAATACTACTAGCTACCCGCTTTTGCGAACTCCTCCGAAATTTTCCAAAACAGGCTCTATAAAAGTATATCATTCCTTGATTTCCTCTCTCCACCCAGGATATTTTTCTGGATTTATCTCTTGAGACTGCTGCAGCTTTTATAAAGAGCTGCAGACTTCACAAATATTGCTATATACTATGCAATGTGAAAGGATTCCAAACCTTTTATAGCAATATGTTCATGACTACTCATACCTCAGCGTGAAGTGTGTTTTAAAAGCTTCTTACATTCCACAATACTTTGCAATTTGCAGGCATAGTACACAGGTCACTTGTAATATTTCGTAACAATTAGATTCTCTACAATGAGCAATATTCACTTCCTTCTCTTCTGTAACTTCAATCCTTTCTCTTACATTTCCTCCCTAATCACGATCTGTTAGCATCTGTACTAACCTCATGTGGTTTGAAAAGTCCTCAGGCGAGGGACTTTATCTTCCTATACGTTCATAAAGCACCAGTAACACCTACAGCACTATATAAATAATGATACTCATAATACTTTTTTCCACTAGAAGGCATTTGAAATAAAGCAAACAAAAGGAAAAATAACACACTGAGGGCAGGATTTTCAGAAGAGCTCAGTGATGGCTTAAGTCTGGGAAACTGCTCCCACTCAATGGTAAAACTCCCACTGATGTCAATGGGACCAGAATGAGGGCAGTGCTGAGGGCTTTAGAACATCTCACCCTAAAACTTGAAAGGATAAATAGGTGAAGAAGCTGAAACTGGTTAGTTCAAAAGATTTTTGCAGATATTTGAGTAGGGAAAAGCAAACCTGGGAAATAATGAAAGATGACTGAAATGGCTCAAAGATTTCTTGGTGATGAAAACATCAGCACATTGTAGCATAAAAAAAATTCTCTATCCAGATGACTGTCAAAAAATCACACGCACCTCATTAACTCCTGACTATCTTCACTGGCTCTTGTGCTGCAGTAAGATAAATAAGTACCAGAAATATTGTTCAGGGAGGAAAGACAGTATGGTCTAAATTAAAAATATTTACCTGGAACACATGCTATGGGGACCCATGTGTATATAAAATGGGAGTTTGGAGTGGTTTGTTAAATCCTATCACTCTGAGAGCCTCATATTCCTCATGCAGCGTTCACTGGTCAACAGCAGTGGATGCTTCAAAACCAGGAGTGCTTCGAATCCACACTGCACTAAGGTCAGAACTGAGTTAGCTATGGTAGAGCCACGTATAGAACATGGCTGTCGCTAGCAGTGTGGAGCAGAATGTTTTTCTGACAACCACTCTAGGAAATCCCCCAAGTGTAGATTTATATTTTTTGCGCAGATGGTGTTGAGCCTGTCTACACGACAAATACAGATGAGTTGTGGGATTCGACTACAATATAGGTATAAACATAGCGTAGACTGAGCCTACGGGGACAGTTTAATAAAATCTCTGACCAAAAATCTCTGCCCACAATTGTCTGGAAAACTGGGCTCAAATCTTGCTAGTAACAGCCTTGTTTATACATCATTGTAGCTGGTATGGGTATAATCACAGAGTGCCCAGAGTCTAGCCTGGCATAAGCTAAATTTGTGAAGTGAACCTTGTTAACAAAACATGTCAAATGCCTTGGAACCATCAGAGTCCCATCTTTACTGTAACTCCATGCTAGAGGTCTAAGTTACAACACAGTAGTCCTCATAGCTAAAATATGTTTCACTCTTGCACTCTGGAAGGAGCATTATGTCAACTGTGCCTCCAGTACATGCTGCTGTCTCACTAGAGTCCAAGGCTCTGGCACAGGTAGGGTACACAGTTAAAACAAGGTTCAATCCCTGCAAGACTAAACTCTTTAAAAAAACTGGTTAGAGAACCATGTGATGTAATGGAGCCCCCAAACATGGTGGGAATGGCGATGTAAACAGGACCAAAGAGACATTGTTCAAGCCTATAACATATAGACATGAGTAAGCTGGGTGGAGCACCACTGGAAGATGTCACCTGGGAAATAAACTATTTCTGGTCATTATTTCACTGTTTTATCTTAAAAGGACAATGATATATTGTCTCTCCGGACCCCATTGTTTTGTTGCTCTTTAAGGAACCAGTTCATGAGCATTTCCTGAGAAGGAGCATTTTCAAAAGCTTGAAAATACAATATTCTGTGTATTTTCAGAATCCTGTTTTATTCTGGATTGCTGTCAGAAAAAAAGTCCAGAGAAAGAAGGGTCAGTTACTGTGGTGGTCTAAAAGCACACTGCGTGAGATTCTACTCAGCAATCTGCTGAATACTTGTTTAAATGAATATCCAATTCAGCTCTGAGGCACACTCAGTTTTATATGTTAAGTATGATGGTTAAAAATGGAAAACATGATCTTGAGAGGCCCAAAATTCTGTGTCATATGAAAGCGCCATGGTTTCAAGAATGATCTGCTTTTGTGACTACACGTGTATCCTGTTCACTACATACAGGATACACACTACATAGAAAAACCAGCATAGCAGGAGAAAGCCATAACAGTGTGCCTGAATATACCCAAGGACCCACAAAAGTGCAACACCCTGCTTTAGCAACCAACCCCATCACCAGAAGCACCTCATCACACAGACAGCTTGTTTTTTTCATTGTGTACCTTTCTTTTTGAAAACCAAGCCCTACCAGCTTGTAGTTCTTGAATACGAGCGTAGAAAACTGGCTTCATCTCTTTTTTAAATTATAAATTGCATGTAATAATCAAACTAGAGAAGTGTTGAGAAAATGAACCAAATCATTTAAAAACATTGGTTTATTAGGGTTCTTATCAGCCAGATCCTCCATGGAAGAAGTGGTGTCCTAGTGCAATGCACTCTAGGATGACAGAGAGCAGCTGGAGCTCACTAATGTGACTTTTGGAGGTTCAGGACTTTTGTTTGTGCCCAGAAATAACTGAAAGGCGTCAACATTTTGCTACTGGAAACCTAAATGAGGCCATATTAAAGTGTTAAATATGAGCATTATTTCTGCATAAGGCACCAGACATTTTTAGCAGCTGGCCCTTACATCTAGTGAGACAATTATGTGGACTTGGTTGATGATGTACAATGTATTATCTGAGTAGCATGACATTTGGGGCTGTTCTCCATTTTACTAGGTGGTGTTGTAATAATGTGTTTTCAATGTCCAAAATATTGCAAAGGAGTTCACTGAATGAATCAGGTCAAAGGAACATGTGCATTAGAAGGAAGACCCTTCTTTCAGGCACATATTTGGAAAATAAACAGCAACAATGAGAAAGGAAATACTCAAAAGTAACCTGATAAATATGTTCTGTGTGAAAGTTTGCCCTTCTGTAGCAGTGATTCATTCAATGGGCACTCAAAGAAAGTCAGAAGAACTGCTCCATTTTGGATTTTTGACATGCTACAGCACCCAACTGTCCCTACAGAGGGTGGCTGGTGCATGGGGATGGCATACTGCAACCCCCAAATAAAGAATGGTCAGTTTTCACTGGCAGTACCACCTGCTGACTGTAAATGCAACACCAGACCCTCAATTTTGCACTGTAAGAAAAACCCTCTAGAATAATGACAATAACCCACTTCACTGGGAAACAAGGTTGGAGGTTGATATTTTTCAAAAAACTGACAAGACAGACATTCCTTCTGTCTCCTTAGACAGCTGATTTTTAAAAGAAACAAAGCTTGTTGACATTTGGGATTTATAGCCGAGATACTGAACAAAATAGACCAAAAACACTGTAGAACTGGTAACAAGCACCTTTGACAGATAAAAGTGCCTATGACTATGGGACACACTATGTTTTAAGTTTTTCAAAGCTGTTTGCCCACAGAGGAAATACAAATTCTGTATTAAAAAAGTCTTGTTTGTTATTCTTCAACAGTCCCCTCATTTGAAATTTGGCTCTTCCCCAGCAGTGCCCATAGCAACACTTGCTGAGAACTCAGAAATGTGCAGCTAATTTGTGTGTGGTTTCAGCTCCTGAATGCCAGCAGCTGAACTGTACTCTTTCAAGAGCAACAGGCTTTGTAAGGCCGTGTAATCCCATTTATGTTAATTTTTTAGATGGCCATTGACAAGGGAAATACTTTTGTTAGCAACTCAAATAAAGAATACAAAATCCTGGAGTGGAAAATCTCACCTTTCTGTTCACACCATTTTATCGACAAAACAAACATTCAGAAATGCAAGCAATAGTAAGCATGGCAAAAAATTTCTCTCCACTAAACCAAGAATAAATTAGTTTGTAACAAACTTTTTTTTTTGTCATAAAAATGGGTAGAAGGAAGAGTAGATTTTTTCCTCTTTGGTCTATCTTGATATCCCTCCAGAGACACATAACAGGCATATTTCAAATTCACTCGTCTCCTATTGCAGGAAACAGTGACGTAGCAGTTTGTATTTTCAGAATTCTGGAAAAGAAGAAAAGTATTGCAATAATAATTTTCATTGATTGAAGAAACAGGAATAAAGAAGCAAAAGGTATGACAAGAGGCTCTGTAATGTTTCAATGGTAGAAGTTTTTACCCTGAGCATAATTAGATCAAATATTTAACTATACCATGTGCTACAAATAACATACACCTCTACCCCGATATAACATGAATTTGGATATAATGCAGTAAAGCAGTGCTCCGGGGAGAGGGCTGTGCACTCCGGCGGATCAAAGCAAGTTCGATATAATGCGGTTTCACCTATAACGCGGTAAGATTTTTTGGCTCCTGAGGACAGCGTTATATCGGGGTAGAGGTGTATTTCCACTTAATACAAACCCTTTCTGTATATCCATTGAAAGTAAAACACAAAACACACACACACACATGCTAGCACTACTATGGGCTCTTGAAGAGGTGACATTTTGCAATAAAGAGTTCCATTGACTTAAAACTTGGTGCATAGAATTTTGGAACGTTTTTGTTAAAGTGATAAAAAAACCCCAACAAGATGCATTTTCAACAAGAACTGATCAAGAAACTAAAACAATATCAACATTTGTGGTTTTCAGATCAACTTTTAATCACCTTTCCAGGAGGAAAACACAAATGATTCACTAGTAGTGAAGCCTAATTAAGAATAATCTCAATCCGTTTATATGGGGAGAAAGTCATCAGCAAACGGATCTGGGGGAAATAGTGCATAGAAAATTACAATACCAACCCCAATATCTAACAACAATTAGGAAAGCAAACAGAAATCTGGAGTGTATCAACAGCAGAATAAAGCACAACTCACAAGAGACAGTTATGGCAATGTAACAAGGCAGCTGGTGGGATCACAAGTGAAGTACTGTGTTATAATTTTTGATGAGGTAGCATCTACCACCCCCAATTTGTAATTGGATCCCATTGTGAGAGGTACTGTACATAGGGATAAAGAAGATGGGGTATTTGTTAAATCTAACAGGTTGAAGGGGTGAGGACTGCTGTTGACTTGCTTTGTGTTACCTGTTCCTCTATTTAAATAGATGTGAGCCCATGGTGAAAGGATATGTAGGCTTTTTAGAAATTTAACTAAATATATTTGTGGAGTCATATTACACGGATTCTAGTGAAGAGTTCAGAAGGGGCACAGTCAAGAGTCCCCGTGGTTATCATTATGTGGAAAGGTTATTAAAATGGGCTTAGAGGATGAAGCCCTGGCCCATTGAAGTCAACGGTAGGTCTGCCAGGCAGTGGGGCTAGGATTTCATCCAGAGTCATTAAAAATCTGAATAGGACATGACTGAACTTCTGAGGAGTAAAATTTCTAGAGGATAACAGATACAAAAGAAGGGAACTGGGAATGGAATGTGTTGGGAAACATTTTGCTACACAGGCTGTGATTAATGCATACAATGCACTAAGAAAGGCAGCAGATGACTCTACAATGTATTCTCAAGGAGTTATGCAGGCAATTAAAAGACCCAAACATGACAAGTACATGCAGAAGCTGGGAAGATAGAAAGACCATAATAGACTAAGTACAGTTTAGTTCGTCTCTCTCTTTCTCACTCATACCCTGCTTTAACAATCTTTCTTCCTCACATGTTCTTGTCCCTAATTCTCCATCTCTCCCCAGGGTAGCAATATAAGGAGAGTGTACAATCAGTAAAGGTTAGCAGTACAGTAATATTTGGATGTAAAATCAAAGGGATAATTCTAAAAATGTGGATTTGTATACATGGAGATTTTAGAGATTCTTCTGTTTTCTTAAGGGGACTTAAAGTGTAGGAAAATGCTCCGTCCCCACCCATATCAAAGGCCCATCGTGGCTGGGAAAAGGTAAACTGGATAGGTTTCTTCAAGATCCAGTCACACTGTGTGTTTATGATGTTGCTAGGTAGTGACATGATGTACTTGCTTCTCCTTTCCCTGTGGCAAAAAGACAGCTTCTTCTACAGACCTCCAAACTCCTGCTGCCTAAAATGCAGGATTGGTATAGACTGGAAGGGGAATAAAGGTAAACTTGGAAAGAAAGGGGAGGGGGAAGAATGACAAAAGGAGAAAAAAGAATGAGAGATTTCAAGAATATCTTTTCCAGGTGACTATGTCTGAATGAATACAGGCTAAAACTCCTTGCAAACAGTTTTCTATTCTCTGCCATCAGGCAGTTGTAGTCTCCTGTTTTGTGCTTCCTTCTGGGTTTTATGCACCTCACAATGCCTTGCATAAGATGACCGAGGTTAACAGCTCTTTAGAAAAGCTGAAGAAGTGTCACAGTATCAGTTCTTTATGCTGCAAAGCATCGTGCTTCACCTCAGCCCTGGAAGGAAGTGTAAAATGCAGAAACATGACTGATAGCTGGGGCCTTGCCTGGTCACAAGAAGTCAAGGATAATGAAAGAATGGAAGTCTGGTAAGAGGAGGGTAGATACAGGAGACACCTAATACATCTAGTTTCAGAGAGCTGGACCAAAAGACAAAGTGAAAAGGGCTTCTTGTCATCCATAGCATGGGATCCCTCTAGCCTTCTCTTTCCCAGATCTTTTCAGATCCAGAGCACAAATAATCCAACAGCTTGCTCTTCTTTTAGTTCCTCCAGCTGGCACAATTGCCTCTATCCAGCCCAATGTCACTGGCTGGGCTCCCTAAGAAACTCTGTAGTGAGGGTAGACACCTGTTGTAGAATCTCTGCTTAGGGAACAATCGTCAACTTTTCCCTGTGAAGTATCTCATTAAGCAGTGGAAGTTGGGTGGGGCAATAATGAGTGATGAAGAATTATATAGTAGTGGGGAATTAGCTGATTCCCTTGAATGCTTGTTGCCAGATTTTTAAAGGCTTGGATGTTTTTTAATGGTGCATGGTACTTTTTGCAAAGAAAGTGTGAAGTTGTCTTTTGAGTGTTGGCTGCATTTGATTGAAAAACATTTTCAACCTGGACTTTTTTTCAATTAATTTTTTGGTTAGAATATACTCTAAAAATTCATACAAACACCAAGCTACACCACAGTACACACCGTGGCTTGTACTATTCTGCAGAATCTTGTAAGAACTATCACCAGCTTTATTAACAGTATTGACAAGTAAGGCAGACTGATGGAGTCCAAAGCTTAGTTCAGTCTTAGCAAGGCACACCAGAGAATTGTTTCTAGTAGCAAAAACTTTGCGTACTTGAATATCCTCATGAGGTTAAGAACTGTGCTGAGTGGGATACAGAATGCACGGTAGCACAATTGTTCTCAGTTAGGCATGTGTGTTTATAATGAAACAGCTATAGTTCTTGGACTAATCTCTGAATACTTTACAATTGCCACATCTTAGCTGGCAAAATACAATATTACTGTAATTTACATTATACACCATGACCACAACAAAAGTGTTTCAATCAAGCAGACAGAAAATTACTGTATCTGTCATTGTATGAACACACCCACGCATACCTCTGTGCAGTCCATCTGCCCTTGGGGCAGACTGCTTCAGTGCCGAGACCTTTCTCATGGGTGAAAAATGAACTTAGAAAATGATGCTTGACTAGGCTAATATAAGTCAGTTTATGATTGCACATATAATTTGTTGTGGGAAAAAAAATGAGAGTTCAAAATTGGGGGAAGGGTTTTTTTGTTTTAAATTCTGCCATTTCTCTTATTTCCCTGTCTTTAGCTCTACCACTTTTTTTTTCCAGGTCCCTAGAAAGCCTAATGAACTTCTTATTCAGATCTCAGCATTTTGGGAGTGAAGGGAAGATGTACAAAGACTTCATAGGGTAACCGTCTTTTTCTGAGGTGCTGAACATCCATCGCTTTCATTGGAGTTAATGGAACCAGCCTATCCATAGCATTTCGGAAAATCAGAACACTTTTTAGGTGCCTAACTGTAGGTACCTAAGTTGGAAAATCTAGGCCTATATTTTTCAACATATTATGGTCAAAATGTCTTCAGAACTCAAACTCACAGGGTTCTCTCCTCATGTGGTTGATATTACCAGCCCATCCCCAATAGATTCATAGCCTTACTATGGGATGCACATGATTCTCAAGAACCTGATTAGAGTTTAATTTACTGGCATTTCCTTTTCAACCCCAAAAGATACCCAAGCTGATTAAAAAACCAAGTTACATATTTTCACTTTGTATATTACTCCAGAGCAAAGTCCTTTATAGTTGGAAGGAGAGTTTCTTATTTGTTTTCTGACTATTGTTCTTGAAGATATATGTAGCAAAAAGAAAACTCTTTCTTGCCCTTTGGGTATGACGGCCTTTAACAAGACTAAAGGTAGCAAACATGTTGGTTGAACCACTTCACTGAAGAAAGCATATGTGTCTGTGTATAGGTCTTACCTTAGGATTCTGCTGTCATTTTAGATTGTTCAAAGAGGATCACATGCAACTTTCTGAGCAAATACCCATCTAGTTTATAGTGTTAATAATTCCTCCCAAAATAACATGGTATGTACCAAGAAATACCATGCATAGAGCTACACAGCAGTAAAATAGCCAAAGGCACTTAGTACAGAAGATAATTGTCGAAACCTATCATTTAACTTTCAGTCTAACCAGTTTTTGCTGTAATAGAAAGAACACAGGAAAATGTAAGTCTGGTCTGACCAGATTGAAGGATACTATCTTATAGCATAGGCAAATGAACAGTTAATTTTGCTTTTTTGGGGGTACTTGGGGCATACTAAAATGAAGTAAACCTATTTATCCTAAATATAGGGCAGGCAAAGAATAGCTAGAACGTAGCGTCACTGTGAAGAATCTGAGAGTTACCATGTATGATATACTGAATGAATAACAGTAACAAAAAAGCCACATTAGTAGGAAAGATGAAAAGACCTGGATTTGAAAAGTGTGCAGAAAAACAAATGAGAGAAAAAAAAGTCTTTAAATACATACAATAAATATATTGTTTGCTGTGTTGTAGCCATATTGGTCCCAGGCTATGAGACAGACATGGTGGGTGAGGTAATCTCTTTTATTGGACCAACTTCTGTTGGTAAGAGAGACAAGCTTTTGAGCTCCGCAGAGCTCTTCTTCAGGTCTGTGAAATGTAATCAGGTAGCTGTGACATGCTAATAACTTTTCCTACACCTGAGGAAAAGCTCTGTGGAGCCTGAAAGCTTATCCTCTCTTTCACCAACAGAAGTTGGTCCAATAAAAGAGATTACATCACTCACCTTGTCTCTCTCAAATATATTGTCATATGATAGAGAGGGCAGGGATCAATTAATCTCTATTTAAGAGGACAGAATGAAGAGTAATAATGGGATTATGATGGGGCAGATTTTTTTCTGGAAAAACTATTGGGAAAATCTATGTAACAACAAAAACAGCCTGTGAAAGGGAATCACCATCAGAGGCAATATGCGAGGTTAGACTAGACACATCTATTAGGGATGATTTCAGAAAATAAAAGCCCTTTTGATTGGCCCTGTGGAAGGCCAGATACTCACCTGGTATAGTTTGACATAGCTCCATTAAAGCCAATGGGCCAAGCCAATTTATACCAATTGAGGACTTAGTACCAGCCATTACCATATACCAATACAATATGATGCAATAATGAAACAAATATTTCCCAAACCTCACTACTGATTCCTTGATGCATCAATGATAAACCCTCTACCAATTTCTTACTCCTGGAAATAATTAGTAGTTTTGTAAAGTGAGAAAGAAAACAGCCCATTAAACACTGTTACACATAACCCACCTGAACTTGGAGACCTCTCTCAAAACAACCCTTTAACTTGCTCTGTGTCTGGGTCAAGGTCAATGTCATAGAAGCAAGGCCTTGTAGGAAGTCCTGGCATGGTGCTCATCTGTGGGGACAATAAAATAAAGTTACACTCCTGCAACTGTATGCGGATAATCACACTGTGCATATATACCTTTGATGAAGTGAAAGGCTAGATTGTTCTTCCTGGACATAACTACAGCTGCAATTTTTTTTAAAATGTCAAACCATCTGCTACTTCAATTTATTTTTTAAATCTGAGCCTATGAGAGACAGGAAAGGTGAAAAATAAAAACTGTTACACAGTTTAAGGTTGTAAACTGGGAAGACGCAAGAGTGACCTTCTTCACAAAATGCAGACACACATTGGATTTCTTTGTGCCTCTGAGTATTTATCCATTTAAAGTTATGATACCAGGAATTTTGTAGATCAAAGGGCAATACTACATGAATTCCCCTGGTGCTACACACACATTAAACTGTGCGTCTTTGTGAATGAAAGCAGCACACAGCAAAGGAATTAGCCTTAACACCTTCATGACTATGAATACTTAATTAACACCAAGAGTGAACTGAGATAAAATAAAATAAAATAAAATAAATAAATTAAATCTCCTAGAACTGGAAGGGACCTTGAAAGGTCATTGAGTCCAGTCCCCTGCCTTCACTAGCAGGACCAAGTACTGATTTTGCCCCAGATCCCTAAGTGGCCCCCTCAAGGATTGAACTCACAACCTGGGTTTAGCAGGCCAATGCTCAAACCACTGAGCTATCCCTCCCCCGCTTTAATTATTTTCATTAAAATAAATTATGAGTGATTCCTAATTCATCATTTAGGAGTTCCCAGCTCTTGGGCTCCATGCATTTTTCCTGAGAGTTCCCAGCACCAAGAAGTTATAGAGCCCGTAGTGAGCGCTACAATGCACTAAAGCAGTAACAGTTCCAGCAGAAGATCCAATCCTTATACATTGGCTGAAATATAAAGCCACAAAAGCTTGATTATTTCTAATTACTCGTAATTAAGGCCCTGCTCCAGGATAGCACTTCAGCATATGCTTAACTTTAAATAATGGGAGTAGTCTCAAATACTGCCTACTTCTAGTTTCACCTGGATTACTTATGCTACTATTATTTATTATCTGTATTGCAGTAGCACCTTTCAAAAATCGCTAAGTGACTTAGGAGCCCATTTTCATAAGTGTTGTAAGCAGTTAGGAACCCTACATCTCATTATGCTCCTCAATTGCTTTTGAAAATAGGACTTAGGGTCCTAAATCACTTAAACATTTTTGAGAATTTTAATCCCGGTCATGGACCATGGCCCTGTACAAACATGCAATGAAGTAACGGCCCTTGTCCCAAGGAGCTTACAATCTAACTAAAGCTACATCTACACTATGAGCTTGGGGTGCGATTCCCAGCTTGTGCAGACATACTCACTCTGAACTAGAGCACTAAAAACTGTAGTGTAGCCAAGGTGCACAGGCTATCTTCCCGGATTACAAACCCGCCCACACCCTCAGGGTACATACTCAGTGTGGCTAGACATGCTGCTGCCTGTACTACCCTGACTACACTATTATTTTTAGTGTGCTAGCTCAGACGAGAGCTAGCAGGAGTATATCTGTGGGAGCTGGGAAATCACACACTTGGCTTGTAGTGGAGACATAGCCTATACGTGCTTAAAGTTAAGCATGTGCTCAAGTGTTGAGCCTATTTGCATCAAAATCTTATTAACAACAAAAAAAGTTGTACAGACTTTTGAGGACCAGGATCTCAGCCAGGATAAATCAGCATAGGTCCACTAAAGCCAATATTCAATCTGGCCCTGAGGGTCTCTCCTTAAAATAAATGTATGTATCTGCTAGGGAAATAACATTTTCTCTGGCCACAGTGAGAACTGCACCATGCTGATGGGTCTCAGAAAAGGAAAACATATGCTTGCTATTTTAGTCCCAGAGAGCCAAATTTATTGGTCCTTCTCTGACTGGAGTTGTTTCTAGTGCTCTATAAGTCAACCTGTTTTAATGCATGTACAATGATCTAGTTAGCATTGCCCACTGCTTTACACTGCAACTGTGCTCTGAAATCTAGTTTAGATTTACTATTACAATAGTGGAAAAGAAACAACATCACTTAAGACTCCCTCACAGAAACTTAAATACCCATGTATATTATATAGAGTAACTCCTCTTTCCCTCCTTGCGTTAATCCCAGGGGGAAAGGAGTTCATATTACATGGATTAGTGATATATTCGGTCTTCTTCTAATCTAGACCAACAGTTGATGGGAAAAAAAGATTTCAGACATTACATTTCCTATTTTTTTTTAAAAAATAGTTTCAATTTAGTCATTTGTGGTCTTTTATTACATTACAGAGATAGGAAACCCCGCTAGTTTGCATTAAACAGAGGCTCTTACTCAAAACACAGCATTGTGTAATTACAAATGTATTACGTTGGTCTGGCTTCTTGGGGAATGTTGACACTGCAATCTCAGGTATGACTGCAGTGCTGATAGATGTACCGACACTAGCTTTACCTGTGCTAGCGCAGCTAAAAATAACAGTGTAGACATAGCAGGACAGGCTTCAGTGTGGACTAGCAATGCAAGTATGTATCTAGCATCTCTGGGGTGCTGGCTCAGCCCTTGCTACCACATTGACACTGCTGTTTTTAGCCATACTAGAATGGGTGTGTCTACCCATGCTGCAATCACACCTCAGATTGCAGTGCAGACATACCCCGGGCTAAAATCTGGGATATTGTCTTTTCTTTGGGGACCATATCCTGCAATTGCAGGGGATGCACTAATTGGGATAGCAGGTTTTTTCCCATTTGTGACTTCTCAAATTTAAGGACTTACCTTGATATGAAACTGCCTTAATAAAATTTATAACATTACATGTATTCACACCTCCGCTGAGACTTTGGTTTCTGGCTGTATTGGAGATGGCCTTGCTATAACCCAGAGAAAGTGAGCTCCCAAGTTCCCCATAACTTGTAAAGTAGATCTACAGATATGTACATCCAACTGCATGGATAGTCTTCATTCACTCTATATAAACATCACATCCTAACATCACCGATTCTAAATTAAAGTCAAACATTTTTTTAATTACTTAATACCATAGGCCAGATTCTCTGCTCGTATAAATCACTCAGAGGCCACTAAAGTCAATGGAGTGATGCAGATTTACACTAGTTGAGCATCAGTCCCTGTGCTTCTAATTCCTTGCAGAGTGACAACCAACATGATTTTCATTAACAGATAACAAACATTTGAATTTTCCGAAGGGTGAATTCCAAACACTTTAATATTAATGCAGGGGGCTGTAACTCTTCTGACACTGAGGAATGAAGTCAACACAAGGGAGTAATTTCAACTGTATTAAAATCCCTGCTGCATACAAAAAAGTATATTTTATCTAAATCACAGTACAGAAAACATCTTCTGTCTCAGTGTATCACAGAGTAAAACTGACATGCCTTGTCAGTTTCACAATTGCCCGCAGTTCTGAATAGCAATGGTGAACCAGAGTAGATTCTCTGCTGTTGCCAGTTGTATGCACAAATGTAACACAGGACAGAATTTGGCCCTTTATCTTTACTGCAGGGTCACATAGGAGGAGATGGCTGGATGGTTTAGGGGATTATTACTGAGTGATCCCCTCACTAGTGCTCCACTACTTTATGAAAATTAAAAGGAAATGATAGAAAGACGGTTGCTCAGTAGATTGCAAAGCAGTGACAATAGGTTTGACAGGCTTACTTTCTGCATGGCTGCATATTCAGAAGCAAAGCTCCCTCCCCCTCCCCTGCTTTCTCCCAAAAGAGTACAAGGTGGGATTAGTGTTTGTGAGTTTATAGGCTGATCCCAAACCCAGCAGGTAGAACTCAGAAGCCCTCCGGAGGTATTGGGAGCCTGGATCTTCATGTACAGAGGGTCTTGTTAATCTGCCACTGGTTGCTACACATGCTGTACCTGCTCAGTGGATAAATAAAAGACTTCAGTCTCCAAGGCTTTTTCATCTTAAATAAGCACTGAATTGACACCAGTATTTTAAAAGTAAAAAATAGAAGCAGATAATGGGCTTTGAAAGAGCAAATTCTCCTATGAAAAGAAATCACTTTGGTAATTAGCCAGTCTTCAGCAGGAAAAATGCACTGAAACAGCAAATAAGAACGTCACACTCCTATAGTGCCTTTCATGCACACCAGATCCTGATGTGTCTCTCAGTTTACACATCATATATACTACACAGGGATCACTTCACCCACCACTGATATTCAGTGACCTCTAAAATGTAATGTGGCAGCTAAGTAACACCACACAGCAAGGCTACAAAAACAGGTTAGGGTAAGTAGCCATGAATGAGAATGTTATCCAAATGAAACTACAGGTGGAATTTAGGTAGGCAGAATAAAACTACCCAAACTGGAATCAGAGCAAGACTATGGCTATCACATCTTCTCTTGCCAAAACTGCAATGGAACTTCAGTAACCATGGGTGGTGTGTACTTCAAGTTTAAACTCTTCATTCAATATATCTGAATGTTTTCTCCATCCAAGAAATCTCATCTACCAAGAATTCACACAGCTTTTAAACATCTGCTAAGAAATGCAACAAGGGAATTGGGGCAAGTTTGTAGGAACTCACTTGAATCAATAATTTCCAGTAAGATATTTGCAATTCTCTACAAACCCCTGAAAGCTTTCTTTTAACTCTGCACTACAGCCAATAATCCTTTAGAAAGATTTTGTGAAAGGCGCAACACTTGTGTTGATGGCTACACTATTATGTGCATGTAGTTATAGTATTACATAAACAATAAGGTTTGGAGGAAAAAGCAATATGCTTTAAATATAAAAGTTATTGTGGGGATTATGTTAATAATTATACTTCTTGGAAACCAACACTGGCAAAAGTAAAGCATGATTTTAGTTGAAAAAGGTCTAATACAACCGCTATCTGTCTTACGTATTTATGATGTCGGAGTTTCATACACATACCTAGACAAAAAGGTAGAAGGATACTTATGATTCCTTACAAGAGCAGGGTGTCAGTTATTCTTAAAGAAGCTTCATTAAGGATGTTCTCAGAAATCTTGCTAATATTGAGCTACATCTAATTTTCCTTTTCGGGGAACGGGGGGTGAAAGTTCATTTAGAAAGTTGTGGTAGTAGCACTCTGGTAGTTTCTGCAAACCTCCAGTCTCCTCAGTCCCAGTCAACCATGTTTTAGGCCAGGGGTCGGCAACCTTTCAGAAGTGGTGTGCCGAGTCTTCATTTATTCACTCTAATTTAAGGTTTCACGTGCCGGTAATACATTTTAACGTTTTTAGAAGGTCTCTTTCTCTAAGTCTATAATATAGAACTAAACTATTGTTGTACATAAAGTAAATAAGGTTTTTAAAATGTTTTAAGAAGCTTCATTTAAAATTAAATTAAAATGCAGAGCCCCCTGGACCGGTGGCCAGGACCCGGGCAGTGTGAGTGCCACTGAAAATCAGCTCGCGTGCCGCCTTCGGCACATGTGCCATAGGTTGCCTACCCCTGTTTTAGGCCTTGGTACTGGACAGAAAATGCTCTGGTTGAGTTTAATGATTAATTCTTAGTGATCACAGAAGATAAAAGGTAGGATTTTCAAAAGCCCTCAGCATTAGCCTAACTCTGCTATCACTGAAATCAAGGGGAGATTTACCATTGACTCCTAGAGTGTCTTTTGCTGATTGTTATGGATGTGACAGCAGCCTTTGATATTATTAACTGCCAGGTATTGCTGAGATGCCTACAATCCCTAAAAGAGTTGGACTAACTCACGCTACATAGCCTCTGTTCCTTTCTTCACGAGAGGTCCCGGAGAGAAACTTTGGACAATTGCTTGTGGCACTTCTAGAATTGAATCCCACTGTCTGCTAGAGAAATTAACATTTTAAGCTATAAAAAGCAACAGGTCCTGTGGCACCTTTAAGACTAACAGATGTATTGCAGCATAAGCTTGCATGGGTGAATACCCACTTCGTCAGACGCATGCGTGGGTGAATACCCACTTCGTCAGAAGCTTATGCTCCAATATATCTGTTAGTCTTAAAGGTGCCACAGGACACTCTGTTGCTTTTTACAGATCCAGACTAACACAGCTACCCCTCCGATACTTGATTTTAAGCTATTTAATTCTCAGATTAGTTAAGTACGTGTGTTTGTTGGATATGTCCACTACAGATAATTTGTTATATTTGTAACAGATTTTATTCTTGCAATAATGTCTCAGCAAATTTAATCAACACATTAAATTATTGTTTACATACAGATCTCTATAGAGGATACACTAGTTTCTTGCCAAGAACTGGTTGGAGGTTTTTTATCAGTTTTTAAAAAGGATTTATTCCATAAAGAGGAATTTATTTGCTGACTTCCTTGGGTGCATATTATTCAATCAATATAATTGATCTAAATAGCTATTGTATATACAGGACTTGGCTTTGCTGGAGCTGTGAAGTTCAAAGACAGTCAATGACAATACAGGAAAAAGGATGAGCCATTTCTGATTCCGTTTTCCTCCATAGTCTGGTACTTCACTTTTGCCCAGCATTGCTGTCACATGTGCTATACTCTATGCTAAATAATATATATCAAAATCTCAATCCACCTGCATTTTAGGCATTTCTAACGTGCTTATTGCTACAACAGTTAGGCACTCTTCTGACAAATAAAAGACATTTGGTGTTGTATCTTCTGACTCACCTACAGGCAAACTGATCTTTTGAAGTCACAGAGAAATGTGTTGGAGTTAATGTGGCTACGTGGGTGAGTAAATGTTCACCACTTACCCCCTTACCAGCTTGACCCCTGTGCAGAGGGCCAGACAGAAGGCCTGTATACCATTTAAGTCTCACCTAAATGCTAATCTGAAGCCGTAGATGATGCACAAGGCCTAGGCACAGGGATGAATTTCACCCCAGCGTGAGTTACAGTTGCACAATCAGGCTCAGAGATTCTGTTAACCAGATTTGTCAAGGTTTCCCAACAGGAACTATTTTGCTTAGCTTCCTCTTTTTATTATACAGCTGCCTATCAGTGCTTGACGTAACCTGTCTCTTATTTCCAATATATAAACAAATAAAATTAAAAATTCTTATAGGAGCTGACAATGCCTTAGCTGTATTAGCACAATGGTATGATTTAAAAACCAGATGGCTTGAGTTCTACAAGCAATTCATGTTTAGTGACTTTCAGATACAGTTCAACATCTGTCTGCTTTACAAGCATGGTAAGATCTGTAAATTAGAGGAAAAAAACAGAAGATTATGCATCTCAGAAAAAGAGTTGAAACCAAAAGAATACAGGATATGAAAAATCTTTGAAGAACTCAGTCAGGAAATTTCTCCTTGTTGCGGTTTATGGAGTTATGTTGCTCCCACTGTGGAATCTGAGTTATTCACATTATCTAATTGTGTCCTTTTGCTAATTAAACAATCTGAGACAATTCTGAACCCCTTGAAACTGTACAGAGAGCAGATGATGTTTCTCAAGGGAACATGGCAGACTTATAACTTGGGATAGTTTATCAATAAAATCCTAAAAGGGAGGATTGTATATTCTCTACCCTCTCAACTAAAATCAATACACGAGAAAAACTCCATTTATGAAGATCACTGCATGCATGCAGGCGTTATGTTTAACTTGGTTTTATTATTACACATAAATACACGGGGCAGCTCCTAAACCAGTGGTACTCAAACTTTTCCTGTCACGCACCCCCTTACCATGGAATCTGTCCATGCCTCCCCCCCATTACTGCATAGTTGGCTCATCAGAGGAGCGTGGGCTGCAGGCAGAGCTGGAGGCTAAACTGGGGATGAGGGAGGAGCTGGGGCTAGAGGCAGAGCTGGCCTGGGGGGTGGAGAGGGAACGAGGGCAGAGCTGGGCTGCGGGGGGGGAGGAGGAGGGAGGCACAGGGGGCAGGGCAGAGCTGCAGCTGGGGCTGGAACTAAGCTGGGGTCAGAGTGAGGCTGGGTGGTGCTACCCCCCCACCCTCCATGGGGGCTAGCCCAAGCCCTGCTGCACTCGCCCCTGAACGTTCCTCCGTGCCCCCTAGAGGGGGTGCACCCCACAGTTTGGAGACCACTCTCCTAAACTGATGTGAAGGAACTATGGTTATTTACATCAGCTGAGGATCTGGCCAACAATTTTCTTTGCTTGAATTACTCACAATCTTAATGTCTGTGGAGCTAAAGAGACCTCGCTGGCCAGAAGCAAACGTGTATGTCCTTGATATTGCAAACACTTACACAGGTTCTTAATCTTAAGCATGGGAGTAATCTCACTGACATCCATCAGACTTGTACAACAACACAGGTCAATTTACAGAATTGAGGCCCTATAAAACTTCAATAGTAGTTCACTTTTTCAATAAGAAAGTAAAATAGCATAAAAGTGAAAGCAGAACGACAGTAATTAAAAGAAGAAGAAAAGCAATATTTAATGCAAAAAATACAGCTGATATGGCTGGCTTGAAGCAATAGAGGAAATATATCCCTGCTAAAGGAATGGTGTAGAGCTATTCCCAAGACAGAATTAGCTCTCTTAAGTGACCTTCAACCTGCCTCTTAAAAAAAAAAATAGAACAAACCCTGAGATTGGAAAAACACATGCATAATGCAGGCAAGTTGGGGCTTTCTTGGAAAAGAATCAACTGTTTTAAAAAAAACTAATAAATTTAGACTTAGAAGTTACACTATTTCTCAAAAAAGCTATTGTACTAACTAAATCATATTTTAAAAACATAATTTCAGCATGTTTCAGTGCCTCAAAACAAATACGTGGTTTATCAAAGTTGCTCAGCAACAATTTTTAGTCAGTGCTTAAAATAAAAATTTAATTATAAGGTTTTATGAAAATTTGTCCAAATCTGGTAATATTCAGACATTAAATTGAAGTTCACGTTTCTTTTTTTTTCTTTTTTTTGGGGGGTGGGGGGGTGCGAAGCTTAATATAAAGAAGGTTTGTTGCACTCAGAAGCCTCATAACAAGACACATAAAATGTTAATTCCTCCCAAAAGAACAAAATAATGCTTATAAAGAAGATCTGCAACTTTAATCACATTCTATTGTCTGCAAAGAAGAACTTTGCTTCACTGGCATGTTGCCTGATTTTAGGCGCTGACTACCGCCTGATATCAGTTTTTCCATTGTTTTTTTTTCCTGTGATGGCTTCTTAAGCAAGGGCTGGGTCCCCACATGTTTGAGGTGTGCTGGAGTTGCTCTGCTTCAAGGAAATATTGATAATCTCTGGCAATAAGAGAGACATACATTCCTCATCTGCTTTCACCATCCAACTGGACTTTAAGATATTGGTTACATTGCAGAAAGCCCTAAATGACCAGGGACCAGCCTACGTGAGTGATCACCCCTTTCTCCCACTGTCATATTGTCACAGTTCCAGACAATAGATCGCTTGAGCTGGATTGCCCTTATACAAAAGAGGGAGGGGGGGTGACTGGCAGGGCTCTAGGACTCTGGAATTTGCTTCCCCTTTGGTCCTAAATAGTCCAGCTTTTGGTGACCTTTTGGGAACACCGCAAAAGACATCTGTTTCACCGGGGCTTTTGGCGAAGGCTCAGGCTATGCTTCCTAGATGATGGAAAGGAAGAAAGAGGTTTTTGTAGGTATATGGCTGGCCAAGTTCCTGTTGAATTTTAACACGGTTAAGATTTAAATGTTACCGTGTGTATTAGGGAACATGGAGGCTTGGATGAGCATCTCTTTAGTTATTTCAAGAAAAATAAATAATTACATAAATAAATAAGTGCAGTGTATGGATATAACTCAAAAGTGAGTTGCGCGAATCTCCCTCAAAAAAGTAAAATATATTTGTGTATCACATACATGGCAGCAATTTCTCTAAGTTGAATAACTCTAGCATTTTCATCTTTGAAGATACAAAAGTACATCTGAAGCTGGAGAAAATTCGTCCCCTAATCACAATACAATACCAACCTTGTAGGTTTTACTTGAAAAATAATCACCTATTCTGAGATTGTGTGGGTCAAGTGTTCAGATGCAGCTTCCAGATTTGCGTGTCTACTTTGGGGACACCCAATTCTCATAGTCTTTTGTCCTAAGATTATTATTTATCCACAGCATCCACAATATTCTTGGATGCTTTACAGATAATACAGAAATGTTGCCTGTCCTGAAGAGTTAACAGTCAAGGACATACACAATACAACAAGTGAGAGCTACAAACAGTAGGTAAAGAAATACAAGGATGCGAAAACTAGGGTTACAAATCTGAGATGACTCGTTCCAAAGTATGTTCCACAAAATTTCTCCATGACAAGCCACTAAAATCCTCCTTCAGTATAACATGCTCCATTACCCAACCCCCATCCTCCCTCATCATCCAAGCAGCCTGACTCCACACAGCAACTCTGGATAGACAGCATCTACACATCCCATGAATGATCATCCTCTTCCCTCTACTTCACTTCTAATACCAAAGTCTCCACGGGCTGTTTCCATTCCTGACAAGCTGCCTGCTGATCAGAAAATGCTGATAAATTTTCTCAGGAAGAACTAGTCCATTGGAGGTGGCAGGAAAGGGGGTCCTATTTCATATGGCTTCAGGGAGCATGGGTATCACTGATGCTTGGTGGCCCTAGGGTACCGTCCCTCAATTATCTGAATCTTCTGGTGACCAGGACCAAATGTCAAATAACAGGTTCATTGACATCACAGGAATCCAGAGGCTGACAAGACAGAATTAAATAACAGTTTTCAAGTACATAAAAGGTTGTTATAAGGAGGAGGGAGAAAAATTGTTCTTCTTAACCTCTGAGGCTAGGACAAGAAGCAATGGGCTTAAATTGCAGTAAGTGTGGTTTACGTTGGACATTAGGAAAAACTTCTTGTCAGGGTGGTTAAGCACTGGATTAAATTTCCTAGGGAGGTTGTGGAATCTCCATCATTGGGGATTTTTAAGAACAGGTTGGACAAACACCTGTCAGGGATGGTCTAGATAATACTTAGTCCTGCCTTGAGTGCAGGGGACTGGACTAGATGACCTCTCGGGGTCCTTTCCAGTCCTATGATTCTATGTAACTCCCTCTCCCCTGCTGGTATCCAGGTTCCATAGAAAGAAGTGTTTTGGGGTGGGACTATCCCCCGAGCCCTGCTAGTGTAGCATCTCCAAACTAATTTTCTCTGCATTTACTGAAACCTGTACATTTCACACCCACTATTTTCCCACAAGGGCCAGCTATCTATAAATCAGGTATCATGGGGGAAAGTCCAATTCGGCACTGTGCTGCCCTACTATGGCATTTTGGTTAAAAGCCTCTTCTTTTCACATGGAATCTCAGCTGATTACTGCTGACAGATTGACACCACTGCTGAAAATGTGAAGCTGCTATAAATCTTAGAAGATGAAGGAAAATGGTAGCAGGTAATTGCATAAAGCAGATGCAATGTGTGCTCAGTACTCAGCAAATTTCACTCCTTCCAATTACTGATGCCTTGGGAAAATGGCCAGGTTCACCTACCTAGGGTGACCAGATGTCCCGATTTTATAGGGACAGTCCCGAGTTTTGGGTCTTTCTTATATAGGATCCTATTACCACCCCCGACGCACACACCTATCGTCCTGATTTTTCACACTTGCTGTCTGGTCGCCATAGGTTCACCCGCCCCTAACGGACCCCAAATTTCAGCACTGAAAACCCCCAAAAATTGTACTGAGTAGAATAATATGTAACTGTTGATAAAGTGACTCCCTCAGGTATAGTTAACTAGATCCACCAGCCTCTGAACAGATGCACAGTTTTCTGAAGTCTGAGGGTATAACATACTGTAAAAAAAATGAGCTAGTTCTGTTCAACATCAACCTGTAGGTTACCCAGAGAGGGGATATGGCAGAGGACCAGCTTGCTATTTATTTATTTTTTTTAAACACAGTCATGTTCCATTTTTTATCCTGACAATGGGTTGATTACATGGTCTCATAATTTAACTTCTAAAAGTACTTAAAAAGAGCTAGTGGCCATCTATTAATTACCCAAAGGGTTGCAGTCTTTTGGAAAATATCTGAAATGAGAAGTCTTCATGAGGAGGGGGAGAGGGAGTTGAGTTCATCATGTTAATCTCATTTCAGCAGACATTACCTAGCTTTCAGGACACTGGAATAATAAAATCCAGAATGCAGATTTCACAGAACAGCTCGATTTCTCTGCTTTTGTCATTATTTATTTCTCATGAACGGTGCCTAATTGAAAGCTCCAGAGACTGAAATGTTTTTTTTTTTAAGAACAGGTGCACTGCAGACAGCAACAGCACAAATTTCTCCATCACTGCAATATCAGTGTGCCTCCGCCTTGACCTGGGGGATCAGCTCTAGACATCAGAGACTAGTTAAGTCTCCACATCCATGTGGTTTAGTGATGTGAACATCTATCCATTAGGAACCGCATTGACACCACCAATTTATTTTACATAAGCCATGAACAGCCACCAGATGGTAACAATTTTAAGTCACTAGTTGCCTGGACTAACAGTTTAGAGGTGTTTCTTCCTCTTCCTTTACTCTTAACAAAATAGTAAAGGTAACTGAAATAAGACCCTTGTGACTCTATAAGTGAAGTTAACGGAAAATACACACTCATACAAACAGCCACTGATTTTAAATGTGGACAGGGAGATTGCTTATTGAAAAACAACAGTTTTGTTTGCCTCATCTTTGTCGTCCAGGCAAATTGTGGTTATTGCATCACTGATCAGAAACACAGGACTGGAAGGGAACTGTTGGGTCCTAGAGTCCGGTTCTCTGCTATTGCAGACAACTCTGCCATATACTACCATTCAGACATTTATCAAGCCCCATATTAGTCAGGTTACCCGCCCCCACAAATCCTACTGGGAGGCTGTTTCAGAACCTCCCTTCTCTGATAATTAGGAACTTCTTCTAATTTCCAGCCTAAATTTATTCATAGCCAGTTTCTTCCCATTTGTTCTTGTATCAAAATTGTCCTTTAGCTTAAACAGCTCTTCTCCCAGGGCTTTGGAGCGGTGCTCATGCTCTGGCTCAGCTCCAGCTCCAGGCTAAAACCTGCAGCTCCACTGCTCCGGAGCTGCTCCGCGCTCCAGCTCCGGGCTCTGCTCCAAATCCCTATCTTCTCCCTCCCTTTGTTTACCCCCCTGATGTATTTATAGAGGGGAATTGTTTTTCTCTCTCAGCCTTCATTCTGCTTGACTAAACAGGTCAAGCTCTTCCAGTCTCTTCTCATTAGACAGGCCTTTCATTCCCTTGATCATCCTAGTAGACCTTATTTGCACCTGTTCCAGTCCGAATTCACTTTTCTTGAACATGGGTGACCAGAACTGTACACAGTATTCCACATGAAGGGGGGAGAGATAGCTCAGTGGTTTGAGCATTGGCCTGCTAAACCCAGGGCTGTGAGCTCAATCCTTGAGGGGGCCACCTACGGATCTGCGGCAAAAATCAGTACCTGGTCCTGCTAGTGAAGGCAGAGGGCTGGACTTGATGACCTTTCAGGGTCCCTTCCAGCTCTATGATATATAGGTATATCTCCATATATTATAAGTCTCTTACCAGTGCCTTGTAAAATAACATTCATACTTTTTACTCTCTACTGGAAATGCATCACCTGATACATCCTGGAATTGCATTTGCCTTTTTTGGTGTTGACATGCCATACCATACTGGTGGCTCATACTCATCTTGTGATCAACTAATAAATACACCCAGGTCTCTCTCTTCCTCTGTTATCTCCAACTGATGGGCCTTCTGCTTTATAGCAGAATTTGTTTGTTATTAGTCCCTAAGTGCGTGACTGTGCCCTTTGTACTATTAAATTTCATCCCACTTCTATTATTCCAGTCCTCAAGGTCATCCCATTCTTCCTGGGTAAAATTCCAATGATCCTCTGTATTGATGATGCCTTCCAACTTGTGTCACCAGCAAATTTCATTACCACAGTCCTACTTTTCATGCCAAGGCCATTGATGAAAATATTAAATAAAATCAATCCCGAAACTGATCCCTGAGGAACTCTAATAGTAATCTCCTTACAGCAGGAAGTTTTCCTTTCAGCATAATCCATTGTCATCTCTCTCTTAGCCACTTCCTTACCCACTTTACAATTCTCCTACTAATCCCCATCTTCTGCAGCTTAATTTCCTATGTGATACTATGCCAAATACTTTACTGAAGTCCGGATAGATTAAATCTACCACATTTCCAGTTATTTTATCAAATAAACAATGGATCCCATATCTCAAGAAGTAGAAATACTGTCTTCTCACTCCCACTAAAATATCACATTTTCCCATAGTTACAACATATTTAAACTTTATTTTATTTTTAGTCCTGGATCAATAATAAAGATTTAATACTCTTGACCATCCAACATGGCGTTCTGTGTCTGGGCTACATATCATGACCCAAGCTAAGTGCCTTTTCTAAAGACTAATTTTCTCCACTTTTTCCATGACTTGTAAGCTTTACATCAGCTCATTCTTAACTGAGACGACCAGAAAGGAATCAATTTGTCTGGACATATGAACAGTAAACTGGATTCCCTAATGGGTATTCTCCTAAGTGTATCACAGAACTGATAACTCTGTTGAATGTCAAGTTCTGCCATATCCCTTATCCCAGTCCAGACCATACAGCAATTCCCGTTGACAAGTAGGTAGAAATACAGAAACAAACTGTAGCTCTGCTGAATGTCAACTTTGCATGGTAACTTCTGTGTTTTGTTTCCATGGGATATCATCCCTGATACAATATGCGCTCTGTAAGTGTTTTCTTTCTGCTCTCCCTCAAAAAAATGAGCTTTTTAAAATCTATATTAATTTTTTGAAAGTAGTCAGACACATTATTTATATTGTGATAGCACTGAAAGGCGCTAATCAGGATGGGGTTTGATTGTGTTGGGTGCTGCATGAAGGCATGGTCCCTGTCATGAAGCACTTAGAATTGAATTAAAAACAAGGCGCAAGTGACTGTGACAAAATAGCAGAGAAGGGGAGAAGGAGGATGATGGTACCGGTAGTAAGTTTATGGGGTTGCACAGACTTGCACTGGGCAAGACTTAATGGTTCCAAATCATGTACAATATTTTATTATTATTTTAACAAAGATCAAATATTAGTTGGCTGATTTCCTGTAGGAGCCATGGCAAAAGTGGGACCAGAAGGTGAGGAGGGAGTAGTTCCATGAGTAAAGGACAACTGGTTGTGGGACAACTAAGGAAGGGATGGTTGAGACTAGCAACTGGTGGAACAGAGAGAGCAGCAAGGACAAATAAGTGGGGAGTGGGTGTGTGGGCAGAGTCATGAAGGGTCCTGAAGTTGAGGACAAGACATTTGAAAGTGTAGTGGAAAATGGAGGGGGGGGGGAGGCAATGAAGATATTTGTGGGCTTGCATGTGATATAGTCAGCATGACAGGAAAAGTGGAAGATCTTAGCAGCTGCTAAGTTACGTAATGGAGGAGGATGATTGGGAGTTGAATCAAGGAGACTGGTGAGGGGGTTACAGGAATAAAGACAAGATGAGGAGGCCCTTGTGACACTCTAGACAAGAGGTTTAGTTGAGTAAATAGAGAAAAGGTCACTGTTTAGAAAAGTTATAATGGATAAAAGCAGAAGGAATTAAACATGACCTAGATATATGGGGCAAGGGAGGGGGAGAAGTCAAAACTGGGCCTGGGTGATAAGGAGAATGGTGGTGTTAATAACAGAGAATATGGAAGGTTTTGGAGAAAGCTGTCATAGGAGGAGGGGACCAAGGACAGATCTTTATAGTGTATTAAAAAATGGATCCCCTTCTTTTGGAAAGTCTTATGCTTACACCACTGTGGGTACTAAGTAGAGAGACCTGTAACATAGATGTCGAAGGAATAGAGAGAGATATATCTCCACATATAAGATTCAGAATTAGAAGCTTTTTTTCTTTTTAAACTCTGGATAAACTCTGACTCATGTTTTTGGCTTTATTCCTGCATTCTAATTAAGAGTGAGATATCAAGATGTTTAATGACTGCAGTCTATTGAGTAGGCATATCTTCATGCCTGCTACATTGAATGATGAGCCTTGTCTGATTTCTGATACATGAGCCTGGAGGTGAAAATGAAGCTATGAAAATGAGCAGTGTTTAAGGTAGAAAATTATTCATACCACTATTTTAAAGGTTTTCAAATAAAAAGACCTTTGCAATTTCTATTAGTGGATGACCAGCTTACTTTTACAGCCATTTTTAAAACAGCTGTGATGAATCTACACCCTGGCACTGCCAAAGTATTAATAATTTCCCCACTGTGCCTGATAAATGTGGTAAGATTGCAGAAAAAACTGCAGGCTGTCTTGTAGCTGGTGCCTATTTATCTACTTAGTACAAAACAAATCTGCCCCTTCCTTACCCCATTAAGGAACGACAATCTTCCTTTTTGATGTCAACCCTAAATATGCCTGAAATCTAGAGTTTCTACATAGCCTTATTGGGAGTTTGAATTGCCAGATGGGAATCAAGTTAATGGTGCAAAGGGCAGACAGCTAATGCATTAACGGAATCACACTCTTTGGAAATTTCCTGAATAGAAATAATGGATTCAAGAAGAAAAGAAAAAACATTTTAGAAACGATAAGTGTGATTTAATTCCCTCATCACTACAATATCACTGGGCTACAATTTTTGAGAAGCCGTCTGCTTCAGAGATAAAATGTGTTATTTATTATGTATTTTGATGTGCTGAATTCAAATGACAATTAAAACAACTGATTGGCTACTGTTTCTAAGATATTTAAGTTTTTACATTTTATATCTATGTATATTTTGTAGATAGTAGAGTTTTAATCAAATTGTAAACCTAGGTTTTTTCATGTGTTTATGGTTGCTTTACATGATAATATTTCACCTGTCCTGTTTATGTAACGCTTTAAAAATCAGCAAAAGGGTTATATAAATAAAATTTATTATGAAACAAAAGGCAAAAAACTATTACGTACATAGTTTAGTCCTATTCAGTGTCTACTCGGCGCCTCTTGGCTTGTCTCTTGTATTCATTAAATGGAGCATCTCTTGTCACTGTTCAGCAATAGTCTGCAAGCATTGATGGGCTCCATTTGCTCTGATAGCGTTTCTCCATTGTTGCAATGTCCTGGTGAAATCGCTCGCCGTGCTCGTCGCTCACTGCTCCGCAGTTCGGTGGAAAAAAATCTAGATGAGAGTGCAAAAAAATGTATCTTTAGTGACATGTTGCAACCAAGGCTTTTGTATGCCTCGAGGAGGTTTTCCACCAACAACCTGTAGTTGTCTGCCTTGTTGTTTCCAAGAAAATTTATTGCCACTAACTGGAAGGCTTTCCATGCCGTCTTTTCCTTGCCACGCAGTGCATGGTCAAATGCATCATCTCGAAGAAGTTCACGAATCTGAGGACCAACAAAGACACCTTCCTTTATCTTAGCTTCACTTAACGTTGGAAATTTTCCACGGAGGTACTTGAAAGCTGCTTGTGTTTTGTCAATGGCCTTGACAAAGTTCTTCATCAGACCCAGCTTGATGTGTAAGGGTGGTAACAAAAATCTTCCTTGATTCAACAAGTGGTGGATGCTGAACACTTTTCCTCCCAGGCTCCAATGACTGTCGGAGTGGCCAATCTTTCTTGATGTAGTGGGAATCTCTTGCATGACTATCCCATTCGCAGAGAAAACAGCAGTACTTTTGTGTATCCAGTCTGCAGATCAAGCAAGAGAGCAACGACCTTCAAATCGCCACAAACATGCCACTGATGTTGGTCATAGTTTATGCACCTTAGAAGTTGTTTCATGTTGTCATAGGTTTCCTTCATATGGACTGCATGACCAACTGGAATTGATGGCAAAACATTGCCATTATGCAGTAAAACAGCTTTAAGACTCGTCTTCGATGAATCAATGAACAGTCTCCACTCATCTGGATCGTGAACAATGTTGAGGACTGCCATCACACCATCGATGTTGCAGGCTACAAGATCACCTTCCATGAAGAAGAATGGGACACGATCCTTTTGACAGTCACGGAACATGGAAACCTTAACATCACCTGCCAGGAGATTCCACTGCTGTAGTCTGGAGCCCAACAGCTCTGCCTTACTCTTGGGTAGTTCCAAATCCCTGACAAGGTCATTCAGTTCACCTTGTGTTATGAGGTGTGGTTCAGAGGAGGAGGATGGGAGAAAATGTGGGTCCTGTGACATTGATGTTCAGGACCAGAAGTTTCATCCTCTTCCTCGTCTGACTCAAGTGAGAATGATTCTGTTGCATCAGGAACCGGCAGTCCTTCTCCGTGGGGTACTGGGCGTATAGCTGATGGAATGTTTGGATAATGCACAGTCCACTTTTTCTTCTTTGACACACCTTTCCCAACTGGAGGCACCATGCAGAAGTAACAATTGCTGGTATGATCTGTTGGCTCTCTCCAAATCATTGGCACTGCAAAAGGCATAGATTTCCTTTTCCTGTTCAATCACTGGCGAAGATTTGTTGCACAAGTGTTGCAGCATATGTGTGGGGCCCACCTCTTGTCCTGATCTCCAATTTTGCAGCCAAAATAAAGGTGATAGGCTCTCTTAACCATAGTGGTTATACTGTGCTTTTGTGATGCAAAAAAATCACTTCACCACAAACATAGCAGAAGTTATCTGCACTGTTCACACAAGTACGAGGCATCTCTGCTCACTTTGGCTACACAGAAATGTGTCCCTTTGCAAAATCAAACACTGACAATAAGAGAGCACAACACTGTATGATTTCTAGAGCTGATATAGGGCAATTTGTTCAGCAGAGTGATGTAAGCTTCGTTATGATTGCATCATCCATGACTTCTAGGAATAACATGATGCAATTCATATCATGTATGACTCAATACCAACTTCAGATTGCATCACTCATTGTTCTGCCTAAAAAGCAAGTACTGTCCAAACCCAGTCATAGATTTATTCATAGATCCAGTCCAAGATGTATTTTAATCATTTCTGGTTTAAATTGAGATCCCTTCCCTTTATAACTCACTTATCCTCCGCCATTCCCAAGTCAAGGGTCATATATACTGACCCAATAGCACATCTTGAAAACTAGAGCCAATCAACAATTTTAAGCATCATTTTTGTTCTCAGTGACACAGAATTAGTAAAGTTTGACTACATTTATTTCAGAAGCATTTTGGCTGTAGAGCAGTGTATTCATATCAAAACTTAATTTAAAAAGAGAGACACTAAAAAAAATACTCTTATTTGCTGAACACATGCACATGTGCCATGGCAACTGTGGAAAAAACAAAATGCCATTAGATATATTTAATTTTTGGAAAACAAATTTTTTTTACAGTATTCTTAATACTACAAACGTGCATTTATAAATAGGCTTGGCAGAATTCAATTAAAAAAGTTTAAGCTTTATAACCATTAAAAGAAATGGTCAATAGCAGAGGTCAAAAGTAAATATCCTTACATCAAACTGTAATAAGTTCTCAAGTGGATTTTTCTTACTTTGTGTATCTGTCCATTCTGATTATTATTGATGGAACTTTTTTGTGTTGGTTTGTGTGTGTACAGTGATATTAATGTTCATCGACATTTACTGATAAAAATCTAATCCTTCCAAGCCTACAGTTTTTCATTTTTAAAGCACTTTACAAACATGAAATAATTAATCCTCAATACACCTGAAGCACACATAAATAGAATCCCCATTTTACCAAGGGGGAAAATGAGACAAAAGGATTAATTGACCTGTCAAAGGCCACAAGATGAGTCAGTTTCATGGCTGAGATTAGAATTTAGAAGGCTTCGTGTCCTGGGTTCATACCATTAGAATTTGCGATCTATTATGTGAGAAAAGTCCCCTTCCATGAAAAATGCCTTCTATTATATGATGAAAGCAAACAGGGTTCATCCTATGAAGTCTTCATATCATAATTCATCAATAAAGAAACCCTCTCAGAATCCTTGCACCTTGAAATGAAGTACAATGCTTGAACCTCTACTATAAATCACTTTTTAAACCATTGCTCATATTATATAAAATAAGGGGACTATATTTCCCTGTAAATAACCAAAGAATGTTGTTTAAACAGTATTGTTAAATCAACATTTGGAAACACTCATTTTTGTATTTGTCAGGGGTGTCAAGTGTTTTAATCCAAACTACAGAAGAGTGATAAGATAACACAGTTGCATTCAACACTGGTATGTAAGGGGTTAATGTTAAAAGGAGGAAAACTAGTGTTTTCTTGATATTTATGACCACTTCTGCAAGCTCCAAGTCTCCATTCTATGAGGACAGGCGAATTCTTGTGTTACATTCATATGTAACAGAACAATGATGCAGTAGGAACTTCTCCACTAGGGTTACCATATTTTGTGCCTCCAAATGGAGGACACTCCCAGGGGCCCCGCCCCCGCCCCCAGCCCCGCCCACGCCCCCACTCCGCCCCCTCCCAAAGTCTCCGNNGACCCCGGCCCGGCTCCCGGCCCAGAACCACGCTCCCGGCTCCCCGCCCGGCCCCGCGCCCGGCCCGGCACCATGCCCCCAGCCCCGCGACCCCGGCCCGGCCCCACACCGGCCCCGGCCAAAGAGGCCCCAGCCGAGCCCTCCCGATTTTCCCGGACATGCCCGGCTTTTGGGGATTTCCCCCCGGACGGGGATTTGAGCCCCCAAAAGCCGGACATGTCCGGGAAAATCTGGACGTATGGTAACCCTATTCTCCACCCTCTCTCTGATGATGACGTATTTTGCATATTCTCTGAATGTTTTAAGCCTTGACATGGCTTAAAGCACATCCAGCATAAATCATAAAATGTTATTAGCTTGCAATTAATCTGATAATATGGGAATTAAAATAGGGTTAAAATAAAATATCTACAATGCTAAGCTAAACAAACTAGTAATTAAAACCATAAGCTGTTATTTATTCTTATGTCACAGCCTCTGGCTTCACTTAATCAAAACAAGCAAGTTTCTAATAAACTTTCAGCTTTGGCAAACAAATCATTTACAACTTCACTGCTTAGCCACAGGCATAACAGAAACACAACAAGCCAGAAACCATCTAAAGTTCAACTTGCCTCTCCTTACTCCCCTTTTTGTGACCTTGGTGAATGAAAGCTTCCCATAATGGCACATTCTCAATTAATACATTGCTCAAGAGTTTAAGTAATTTTGCAGCACGTTTAAGCAGAGTGATGCCATCAACCTACTAAGTATTTTCCCACAGAAGCCAGCCAAGAAAGTCTACAGCATTTCCAAATACACACACATTGTATGTATTAGCGAGTATCCATGTTCATCGCTAAACATCATTCCAAACCATCAGGATTCTTGTGTATTACTCTCTCATATATGTATTTTTAGGTGAGGGGGTCTTTTTGTTTTACACTTTATAATTATAATGTTCAGTCATTAATCACTGGCAGCAATCCAATCAATGATATAATTGTAAATGCTTTTTGCTCCCTTTCCTTGCTTTCTAGATGTATGTTGCATACGGGCATTGCATATGGATAGAAAACTAGGATAATACAGTTTAGCTAAAAAGAATTGTCAATTTTAGATCAGCTAAAACACAAGATAATAGGAACTGCCAGAATTAATCAGGCCAAGGTCCATCTAATCCAGTATAGTGTCTCCAGATGCTACAGATGGAGGTGTAAGAACCAGCAGTAGGTAGATGTGTGATAATCAGCCCCGCACATAAGCTTCATCCTAGTCTTCAATACTTAGCAGATGGGCTGAAGCCCTACAGCATGAAGTTTAATATTCCTTCCACAATTTGTTATTAATTATAACTCTGGATAGTCTTGATATCCATATACATGTCCAATCTCTCTTAAAATCTTAAATTCTTGGCCTGAATGACTTCCTGTGTTAACAAGTTTAATCGCTTGTTGTAAGAAAAAGTATTTCCTTTATTGGGAGGGGGGGAAAGGGCAGTGTTTGGTGGAGGAACATGGGCACCTGCTAACCTCCCTTAAAAGACCAAAGAAATATTTTAATAAAACAAAACACTAGTTTCCACAAAGTAAGAAGAAGGAGGCTTAAGGTGGCTCCCAAATGCAATTTCATGTATAATAAAGGCTGTGAAGTCCAGAGGACAGAAGCTTATTTCCGCACAAATTCGGTGATATTTACAAATCCTTGGTCCGCTTAATATTTTCAAATATTACATACAGACTAATACATCAGGAGTCCTAAGATTGCTGCTGCATTATGGATTGAAACGTGACAGCCTGTTTTGAGTTATTAGTTCAACTACTTGGCCAATAGATAACTGTGCTGTAGCAGTAGTGATCTTGACATTTTTCAGCTAGCAACAGGAGAAGCCTCCACTGTATGTATGGTCCCAGAGAGGGAGATGACTGTGTCTGGAGGAAAGAAGACAAGAAAGGGACATTGGGCTGCTGGGGTAACCTGATAACTCAGCAACAATTTTTTTTAAATAAACGATGAAAGACAAAATGGTTGAATCACTGAACAATATGAACACATTGCCGAACTGATTTGAGAGTCACAACAGAGTAGAATCCAGCTACTACAAGTTAACTTGAAGTGCAGAATTTATCTAACCAGTGAAGCTATGTACGGGAGTATGTACAATACTGTATTTATATTGGTGTTAATAAATAGCAGGTACTAAAGTTGATCATAATAGTAAAGAGATAACCCAAAAGTTATTAAATTATTCCCAATATTGTCACAAAAACACTTTTACTTTTAAAAAACATAGTATCTGGTCACCTAGCTATTGATTCAATTTTCCCAGAGGAAGAGAGAGCACTATGAAAACTCATTGAACTGAGTTTTTTAGATTTTATAAACTCCAAGATATAGTGTGGCTGCATATGCTTAAAGGGTACATTGTATAAGTCTAAAGAATACTGTACCTTTAAAGTTTTTTTCTTTTAGATAATACTACTTTGCTGCTTTTTTATTAAATAGCTTTTGGATTCCAATAGTACAGCTGAAGTGACTCTGATATTATGTAATTAAAGATCTTTTGTTTTTGTGTATGTATCTTCTGGGATTAAGGAGAAGGGAGATTAGGAGACTGGCATAGTTTTGAAAAACAGGACAGGGTCAGGAAGTCAGTTTGGAAAGCAGATGGTTTTATAATTGAATCTGCAGATGGACACAGAGCAAAGGGAAGGTGGCATGCGGAAGCTAACATGTACTTAGATCCATTTATTGTCATTAAAGCTACTATTTTAAAAAGGACTTTTAGACCAGAGAGAACTCTCACAAATATAGCGCTGAGAATCAAGGAATATGGGCTCTACTGTGTGACATCTCTGTGCCTCATTCTTCCTCTCTATAAAAAAAGAATTGTTAATACTTACCCACCTCATACAGATTCTGTGAGGCTTAAAGACGCTGCTAAGTAGGATTCCCCAGTAAGGGAGAATCTTGTGCTGGCGTGAAGTGGGTGCAGCTAAAGCCAACCCCCTTTGGAGATCTTCCAACAGAGAAGAGAGTGCATCAGGGCTAGTGCATGATGTGTGGGGTACATTTTTCAAAAGCTCCCAAGTGCCATGGGACTTAAGACTTTTAGATTCTATTTCTACCTCTACCACTAACTCGCTGTACAACCTTGACCAAGTCACTAAGGGTTTGTCTACACTGCAATTAAACACCCGAGGCTGGCCCATGTCAGCTGACTTGGGCTTGTGGGGCTCAGGCTACAGGGCTGTTTAACTGCGGTACAGACATTCAGACTTGGGCTGATTCTGGGACCGAACTAGGTTCAAAGGCTCAGGTTCAAGTCCAAGCCTGAATGTCTACACTGCAATTAAACAGCCCCATGAGCCTGAAGCAGCTGAGACGGGCCAGACACAGCTGTTTACTTGCAGTGTAGACATGTCCTGTGGGTATATTTTCAAAAGCACTTAAAGTCCCACTGGCTGGAAACAGAAACCAGGAGTCCTGACTTCTTGTCCCTTGCCCTAACTACTAACCTACAGTTCCTTCAAAGAGTACATTTGTATTGTTATTTAATTCTTGCTGAATTCAGTCCTTTCAATAAATATAAAAATTGGAGATACAAATGACAAATTATTGTGAAACCTACAATCAAATTATAGTATAAAAAAGAAAACTAAATAGCCTACATTCTAGCATGTTAAGATAAAAACAAGCATTAAGTCTCACACTAACTCTCATCATGTACGATACTGGAAGTGTACCAGCTGACAGCTCTTTATTCTTCCTAAACTCCCTTAATGTTTGGGAATTTAAGAATTCCACTCACTTGAATATCAAAAAATAGTGTCATAAGATTGCAATTTCTCAAGTGGAAAGACACAAGAAATGGTCAACATCATTTCTGCCTACTGTGATGAGTAGGAAGAATATTTAGCTGTAAGACAATCCTATAAAAACGTTCACAGTAAATCTCTTTTCCATCTGGGAATAGTAATGTGACTGGTCACAACTTACTCAAGGAGTAAAATATGAAGCTGAATTTTCTTCAACAGTATTTAGGTCTGGCTGAAGGCCAAGAGAAGACCCATGGTGGCATCAAATCAGGAGCCATTAAATCCTTCAAAAGATCAATTATTTTATCCACTTTAAGCCTTGCTTCTGTCAATGAACCCCTGGAAACTGGTGTCCCAGAGGTCATTGGGCATGTGGGTACCTAGTATCAGTCTTGTACGTACCTTATCAAATACTTTCTACTTTGTGCCTCTTTTCTACTGTATATGGGAATAATGTTGAAAGCCCTATAGGATCAAAACATTTTAAGATACCATGGCTGTCATATCTGTAGAGAGAATTTGGAATAAGGATTTAATTAAATGGTCCATTTGACACAAACAATCTGAGGAAAACAGAGTCACCACCCTTTTAAAAAATGAGGTTTTGAAGCATATCAAATGTTCTTCAGTGATCCCTACAGCTGCATGGTACCGGCACATGGAGTTTTTCTGGAATAACTATTCTGTGTTAAAGTCACACCTACTTTATTCTGGAGTAATGTTTATGTGTAGACAAGGCCAGAATCTCAGTTTCTCTTTGTAAGTTAATCTACTCAGTTTTGCAAAGTCCTTTGAGGAGTTTTGGGATTTAAAAGGCACTTAAATTATTTGAAATTGCTATTTCCTTTTAAAATGGCTGGCATACCCACCTCCCAGTCAGTACCCAAGAATTTCCTTCAATTTCACAGTTATTTCATTTATAATACTGGCATCTGAGGGCCGGGAATCAAGCTTCAGTAACTTTCCGAGCATGAAGAGGTATACAATTATGGACAAAGTTATGAGACCAAGTTTCTCATACAGCTTAGCAGTAGTAACAGACTAGATGGGTTTTATAAGTTGTGTCCATCTTTCATCCCTATCAAAACAAAACAGTCTGTGAGCCTGTGTGTACCCTTAGACTTCACTTCTCAATACTGTGGCATACAGAAAAGGGAAATAAATACTGTACCACAAATGAGCTACCTATCTATTGCTTTTAATCAGAGTTTCTCCTTTTACTCTTGAATGACTTAAGTTCAACTAATAAAAAATAGAATTGTGTCCCTGGTGCTTGCCCTTGTTCAGTCTCAACACTGGAATGCTAACCTGTAATTGCCTCATGAGAAACCAGTTGGTATGCTGGAATGGTAAGTTATGTTATGTTGAATCTTTCTCCTGAAATGATGACCAAACAAAGGCATTAGAATGACTTTTTATTTCCTTTTTTGATCACATTTCTGGGAGACAGGAGCTAACCACCACCCTTTGGATGCACTCATGTAATTTGATGTCTCTATAGCATATTAGAAAGTTTTTTTTTCCCTCTGGCTTCAGACCACTTGGGTAAACTTTAATATTGCCCTAAGTATCTTTATCTCTCTTTGCCTTATAGACAGATTACATGTCCCATACACAAGCAGGGGAAACTAATAAACCTATTTGGATAGCTGTGCCATGCATTCCTCTTATTCTCTTCCTGTGCTGCATTTGTAATTGTATCTGTCTTGCAGAAATTCAATTAAGGGAAAGTTAATGAAAATTAAGTTAGCTCTTTGACAGCACAGTGCAGTGTCACATGGAAGACATACCATAGGTCTACAACGGGGTAATGAGATAGTAGAAGCAAAATGCTGAGTGAGTCTTCTGGGTTTCTCCCCCAGTTCATCAAGACCATAATAGAAAGCTGCCCACAAACTGGTTCAGAGAAATCTCTCCATTGTTACCACTCAGTCAGCAGAAGGCAAAATGTGATCACAAATACTGATTTAAAGAGACCAGGGTGAAACTAACACACACACACAAGAGAGGGCTGATTATGAAGATCCCAGAAACTTTTTTCACTCATCTCAAATGTAAAATAGCATCCCAGCACCTAGCCGAGGAACAGAGGGCCAAAGCGAGGAATGGAGGAATGAAATTCTCTCTTTACAATCACTCCAGGAATGAGTGACGCAGGGTCAAAAGAGGCTGAGTTTGTCAGGATGAAGACTTATAAGTGGGTTAAAAATATCTAAGTTCACTACATAACAAAGATATTATTTTGAAACGATTCAAACTGGTGATTTTTTTTGTTTTTGTCAAGAAAGTGGCAAAAAACTTTAAATACTTTACCCTGAGAATTAGTGAAACTTCACAAATATGTAACCCTATTCCACCACATGTTAAATACATCAAGGACTAAAAATACCACTTGTACCTCAGTTATGCCCATAAAATATGCAGATATATTTCTGCATACAAACTGGGTTGTAGCTGCATTTGCAAATGGCTGCTTGTGCATGAAATTATCCCTCTGTGAACACCGTTACTTGCTGACACAACATGCATATTTTCGAGCTGCAATTTAGGGGCCAACGTGTGAAAATTTGACCCATAGGACTAGAGTAAGCCAGCAAAAGCCAGAAAATACATTGTCTTGGGTGGAAGTTTCTTTAAGTCATCCTGCTGTGAGTAGATATAATATTCCCCCACTCTTCTGAGCACCTGTGGATAGAACACGGCATTCCTCTCTGCTCTGCTTTGCCAAAATGCACTGATTTACAAATGCAATGACCATTTTTATTTTGAATTGTCTGTCTGTGTATTTCATGCTGTAAATTTAAAAACTCAGGTTACAATTTAGGTTTATATTGTGCTTTTCCTTATTCCAACTGTTCCAAAACATTTCACAAAATAATGAGTTAGAGGCTGAGAAGGTAGGGTATTGACTGTGTAAGCAAACAGCAGCCACTGGGCTGTTAAAAACACTTCAGGTCCCCTTCCACCTGTGCTCTCAGTTCATCCACACACAGTATCTGTCATAGCAATCCATGCATTCATGACCTCCAGGCTCATTTATTGCAATCTGTATCTCGGAATGCAGCCAAACAGCCCAAGAAAGTGTCATCTGATACTAAACACAGCATCCTACCTGGTCAGAAATACAGATCGGTATGAACAAATCATTCAGGTGCTCTGTTCCCTGCACTGGCTCTCCTTTGAATACAAAATCCAGTCCAAGGTTTCTGTGCTCATACCGAAAGTTCTGCATGGGACTGGCCCTAGGTAGCTAAGCAATCATCTTTCCCTCAGTGACCATGGCCTCCCACAAAAATTACATTCTGTTGGAACAATGAAACTGTTGCCAACAGAGAGAAGGCAGTACTTTAATGGAAGCTGGATCTATGCTCTGGAACACACTCCTCCAAGAAATAAGAATGACCTCACCACTTTCAGAACTAAATGCAAACTAATTTCTTCAACTTAGTTTTCCTTCAACAAGCTCTTCACATAGTCTACATACATGGAGGAAAAAGAAATATGGTAGATAAATAGATGTGGAATGTTGGTCAGCCCAATTAGATTATCCTAATCTCTTTTCAAAATAAATGCCATTTGATCTTTGTCAGCCACATGAATAATCAACAGAGATTGGCATGAGGCACATCTGTTTCAGTTTCATCCATAGGACAGAACCTCTAACAGTGCAGCATCCCCTTCATACTGTTCTACATAGAATATAAACTCAGGTTGCGGTGTTGAACTTTGACCTATGACCTACTGCTCTTCAATGCTATTAACAACAGGAATTATAAATGCTCCTTGATGAAAGACTAGATCTGTTATAATGGAAATTATTAATTATTTAGGGTGTCACTATGCTATATGCACCAGCTTTGGATTCACGTCTCCATAGCTTTGGAATACTAGTGGAAATAGTAGAATTTTAGCTTTTTTGCAACCCAAATGCCTTTGCACGATATAGTGACAGATATTTCAAGGAAATGAGAATCAGCTGACAAATCTGAATGTGATCCATTACAGATATGTTGTAAACATCCAAATAATTCTCTTTCAAGAACCTTATGATCCAAGTACACGTGAAAGCAATTCACATTATGAAATATAGCACTTGATATAATAAAACATTGTTAGTAGTGTGGTCTGTTTTCTCAGAATAGTTCTCCCCTCTCCTATCACTTCTCAACAGGTAAGAGAATGCTGGTTATAGATATTTGGCTATTTTAGTCTTAAGATGATGACAGAAAAGGGATAATTTCTTTTTAGCAGTAATTTACTTGTTTCTCTTTGCATTTGTTTGTCTGACAAGATTTGTAGATACAGAAAAGTTTCTTCTTCCAACTTTTAGTCATATTTTCACTTTTTTGTTCACTTTGACTAAACAGCAATGGATCCGCAAGACTTGAGCCACCAATGGGCTGATGAGAACAGCAAGTTAATGATATAAGGGAACATCGCTGACATATTTTTCTGCAGCCTTCAGTAATTCTCTGTATTCCATTCAATAGTCATACGAAACTAATAACCCACAACACTGCTACTTGTTAAGAAAGAGCATCATAAGAGCACTGACATGTCACACAAACTGCCTACAGTCTGTCAACTCAGGGCACTGTCTAGAAAGCTACTGTAACACATTACCACACGCAAAAGGAAAAAAAATGTTAACTACACATCATGGCATGAAAACAGAAGTATTAAGCAGGCACGGAGCCTGAACCATGTTCTCACTGCCAGAGCTAGTTTCCCCAAGTTCAAAGCTAAGGCACTTTGCAGGGCAGAATGTGAAATCTTGTGCTGCTGCTACCTATGCTGGATGTGTTCTGTGGAGAGTCTTCAAGACCGCAGAGGGGTCAATCTGGCATTTTTGCGAAGCGCTGAAAAAAATCACTTATGAAAGGGGTTAATTTACCAACTAGAAACATTTAACTGCGTAAGAGTACATGTTTTGGCAGTTGGATATTACTTGTCTCCTCTGAATACTATCACACTCTGCAACGCATCCCACTTCAAACTGTGCTTAACATAGATTGCCTTCATACTTTCTGAAAGCTGTGACACCGCCGTTCTTCAAGTCAAGCTTTCACTAGTAACAGCCAAAGAGTAGTTGTGATTAAACTTTTTATTCCCTAATGGATTGGGACAAATATGGAACTACAGGCCAATCAGCCTCACCTCAGTCCCTGGAAAAATCATGGAGCAGGTCCTCAAGGAATCAATTTTGAAGCACTTCGAGGAGAGGAAAGTGATCAGGAATAGTCAGCATGGATTCACCAAGGGCAAGTCATGCCTGACTAACCTAATTGCCTTCTATGAGGAGATAACTGGCTCTGTGGATGAGGGGAAAGCAGTGGACGTGTTATTCCTTGATTTTAGCAAAGCTTTTGATACAGTCTCCCACAGTATTCTTGCCAGCCAATTTAAAGAAATATGGGCTGGATGAATGGACTATAAGGTGGATAGAAAGCTGGCTAGATCATTAGGTTCAACGGGTAGTGATCAATGGCTCCATGTCTAGTTGGCAGCCAGTATCAAACGGAGTGCCCCAAGGTTCAGTCCTGGGACCGGTTTTGTTCAATATCTTCATTAATGAACTGGAGGATGGCATGGATTGCACCCTCAGCAAGTTTGCAGAGGACACTAAACTGGGAGGAGTGGTAGATATGCTGGAGGGTAGGGATAGGATACAGAGGGACCTAGACAAATTAGAGGATTGGGCCAAAAGAAATCTGCTGAGGTTCAACAAGGACAAGTGCAGAGTACTGCACTTAGGACGGAAGAATCCCATGCACTGCTACAGACTAGGGACCGAGTGGCTAGGCAGCAGTTCTGCAGAAAAGGACCTAGGGATTACAGTTGACAAGAAGCTGGATATGAATCAACAGTGTGCCCTTGTTGCCAAGAAGGCTGACGGCATGTTGGGCTGTATAAGTAGGAGCATTGCCACCAGATCGAGGGACGTGATCATTCCCCTCTATTCGGCATTGGTGAGGTCTCATCTCGAGCAGGGCCGGCTCTAGGATTTTTGCCGCCCAAAGCAAAACCAATTTTGGCCGTCCCCCTCCCCCGCATTTTTTAATTACCCCACCCCCAGCCCCTTCCCCAAATCCCCAGCCCTGCCTCCGCTCCCCAGGCTCTCAAGCCTAGGAGGGAGGGGGAGAAGTGGCGCCCGCGCCGCGGCCACTCGGAATCTCCCCCTCCCTCCCAGGCTTGAGAGCCTGGAAGGGAGGGCGAGTAGCGGCGCGCGAGCGGCAACGGAGGTGAGCTAGGGCGGCCAGGGCACATTTTTAGGGGCGGCATTCTGGCGCCGGCCATGCCGCCCCTAAAAATGTGCCGCCCCAAGCACCAGCTTGTTTTGCTGGTGCCTAGAGCCGGCCCTGATCTTGAGTACTGTGTCCAGTTTTGGGCCCCACACTACAAGAAGGATGTGGAAAAAATTGGAAAGAGTTCATCGGAGGGTAACAAAAATGATTAGGGGGCTGGAACACATGATTTACAAGGAAAGGCTGAGGGAACTAGGATTATTTAGTCGGCAGAAGAGAAGAATGAGGGGGGAGTTGATAGCTGCTTTCAACTACCTGAAAGGTGGTTCCAAAGAGGATGGATGAAGACTGTTCTCAGTGGTACCAGATGACAGAACAAGGAGTAATGGCCTCATGTTGCAGTGGGAGAGGCTTAGGTTGGATATTAGAAAAAACTTTTTCACTAGGAGGGTGGTGAAGCACTGGAATGAGTTACCAAGGGAGGTGGTGGAATCTCGTTCCTTAGACGTTTTTAAGGTCAGGCTTGACAAAGCCCTGGCTGGGATGATTTAATTGGGGATTGGTCCTGCTTTGAGCAGGGGGTTGGACTAGATGACCTCCTGAGGTCCCTTCGAACCCTGATATTCTAGGATTATTTCAACTTCAAATCATGAAATCAGTAGTAAAGGCGTTACTGAAACTAGTACCATAATGAGGACATAAAAAAAAATTTAACTGTCCAGAAATGTGGATGGCTAATCCAAAATTTAATTTTACTTCGGACGTGACAGAAAGCCCATCTCTCCTCATCCAGGCCTCCGTGACTATTCCTTTTCCTTGTTCCTCCCCATAAAGGTCCATTTGACAACCCACCCTCATTTGCAATCATTTGACCTCCTTCCAAGCCAGTATGATATCCCCTTCACCTCTTTAAAGATGTGACACAGAGCACAGCTACAGCCTCACTGTATTTCTCATGAGCTTTGGCTTGCAAATACCATCTGGAGTATATCGATACCTAGAACTTGCATTTTAATGCATGATTATTGCTGAAGAAATAAAAGATTAAATGTGGAAGTGCTGTCGCCTAGCAAAAACAACCGATTTCCCTCTGATCACCAAAAGCTCCAAACAGATCCTGCAATTAAATTTTTGAAAAGGGTTGCTTGGATTTAATTTTCTTTTTGGAGGACAGGGAAAGGAGAGCAGCTAGGATTGGACATGACAAACATGATCACCATGAAAGAAAGTAGTTTAGAAGGTTTTCCTTTAAACAAACTGATCCCCAATTAAAAAAAAAAAGAGAAAAAAATAAAAGAAATTCAATAAGGATTCAAAGTTGCTTAAGGGATCTGGATGCCGAATTAGCATTAAAACTAATACGAATTTTGTGCCCAAATCCTCCATGTGGCTTTGAAAAAACCTCAGTCTATGTTTCTTATAATAGTAGGACCATTTCACCTATATCTAATTGAAACAAAACTTAGAAAAACTTGCTTCAAACCATGATAAAATAAGAGATTCTAAAGGATATTTGGTTAACTATTTAAAACGCAAAGGAAATTATATTAACATTAAACCCATTATGGTATGTCTCAGAGATATGCTATGACTGTTCCACAACCGTGCCATGTAATTTCTTTGACAATTTCCCCCCACAAAATGTCCCGTAAAAGAACCCCTCCCCCGCATACCCATCCTGAATAAACTGTCTTGTGGCACTTACTATAGAAAGATTGGCAGAAGTATGCACACAGCTGTATAACATCTGGCATACAGGTGTATGAGATTGCATTTGCTTGCTATCTGGCCAGTCTCCACACTTTTTTTTTTTGAAGGATAACAAACAGTCCTTGCCCAGAAAGATAGATAGCAGTTCTTTGTCCACTGTTCAAAATTACATTTATCTTCAGTGCATTAATCTCAGGAGGGTAACATAGAATGGTATCTGTATATTAATTTTTAAGAAAGAGAATTGCTACTATGGGACTGAGTCTGTACTGAGCCTGGCTCTTTGGTTTGATACAAATGGGGTTAGCTTGTATTTAGTAAGAAGTGGGCATCAGTATTACATTAAATACACAGCACATTAAATAAATACTCCAATACAGTATAAAATGGAACAGGAGCAAATATTTTCATTAACCAACTTAAACTTGCAAGTACCAGCAATATTACTGACGTTAACCCTAAATATAGCACCAAAGACAGACTAAACAAACCATTGCACAAGATGAAGGACATGCACAAATGTGAAGATCCCATTTAAAGGCAGACAGAACATTTACACAAAGCATTGAATGTAGTGTATTCCTTTCAACCAGAGAAAAATCAACAATACATTAAATCCATGCTATATCTGCCTAAGACCTCGATTCAGCAAACTCTTAAGCATGTGCTTATCTTTAAACCTGTATTTACATCCATTCCTATTCAGCAAAGCACTTCAGCACTTGCAAGCATGTGCTTAAATGTTTTGCTGCTCAGGAGTGGAGTTAAGCTGCTGGTTAAAATGGTTTGCTGAACTGAGGCCTAAGACAGGGAATGCAGTGTTGTCGAGGCCACAGGCTTTCCCCAGAAACCCATCATCAGCGCTATCATACTCACTACATAAAAGCACGCTCTTAAACAAAAAAATCCCCAAAGAATGTATTTTCTGATTTACAATGTGTTAACTGTTATCTGTCCAGCTTGCAAACCAGCTTGCAAACTGCAATGAAACCCAATGTGCCTAACAGCATGAAAGTACACGTGTTTTTCTTTCTTCTCTTCTTGCTGTTAAGAAAGAATGCTGCGTTTACAGAATTATAGCACCAGGTTGTGAGTGGGGTATGATATAAAGTTGAAATAAAAACTGCCCAATATAGTCTAACTACCTCAGCAATACTAAGCGCCCCTCCCGCTTTCATTCACTGAAGAAAACCATAACTGGAAATCTTAATGTTTTCTTTTTACATTTTTTCTTCCATCAAGTGTTTCTCTCCAGACAGCTCCAGACAACAAGGGAAGTGATTCCTCCTTGTCATGCAACGCCCGCCCTCCCCCAAGACTGAGATGAATTGAACATGAGCAAGCATACATGGATAAGCATGAAGAGTCCAAGTAACTACATGGGTGACTTTTCAAAGGAAGGGGAGTCCTTTGCATAAGCACAGAAGCTTGCCAAAATTTCCAGTGCTGGATTGGATTAGGAGCATGAATTTGCAGGATGCTTGGGAGTGAGAAAATTGATAACGAGTATTAAAATATGGGCAGGATAATAAAACCCTAAGGTTTGATGGCACATGAACTTGTTCAGCCTATATCTAACCTAAATGGCATGCTCCACCCATTACCAGGAGCTTTAAGGCTTGTCTAACTAGCCCTGAAAACAAAAGAGCACATTTTCCACTACTGATGTGTGAAATGCTTTTCAGTGTACTTAGGTTTCTGCAAATCTGGTTGTTTTGAGTTGAGTTTGTTTTTACCATTCTGTAGCTGTAATACCAACAGACCCCGGTCGTCAGCGGGCGGGATCGAACCTGGGGTCTCTGGAGCTTAGTGCATGAGCCTCTACAGCAGGCACCCTGAGCCTAAGGAGCCAGAATTTACCAATGTACATTGCCAAAGAGCCACAGTAATATGTATAAGAACACATCCACCGCTTCTCCCTTATCCACAAGACTCATTATCCTATCAAAGAAAGCTATCAGATTGGTTTGACATGATTTGTTCTTTACAAATCCATGCTGGCTGTTCCCTATCACCTTACCGCCTTCCAAGTGTTTGCGGATGATTTCCTTAATTACTTGCTCCATTATCTTCCCTGGCACAGAAGTTAAACTAACTGGTCTGTAGTTTCCTGGGTTGTTTTTATTTCCCTTTTTATAGATGGGCACTATATTTGCCCTTTTCCAGTCTTCTGGAATCTCTCCCGTCTCCCATGATTTTCCAAAGATAATAGCTAGAGGCTCAGATACCTCCTCTATTAGCTCCTTTAGTATTCTAGGATGCATTTCATCAGGCCCTAGTGACTTGCAGGCATCTAACTTTTCTAAGTGATTTTTAACTTGTTCTTTTTTTATTTTATCTGCTAAACCTACCCCCTTCCCATTAGCATTCACTATGTTAGGCATTCCTTCAGACTTCTCGGTGAAGACCGAAACAAAGAAGTCATTAAGCATCTCTGCCTTTTCCAAGTTTCCTGTTACTGTTTCTCCCTCTTCACTGAGCAGTGGGCCTACCCTGTCTTTGGCCTTCCTCTTGTTTCTAATGTATTGATAAAAAAGTCTTCTTGTTTTCCCTTTATTCCTGTAGCTAGTTTGAGCTCATTTTGTGCCTTTGCCTTTTTAATCTTGCCCCTGCATTCCCTTGTTGTTTGCCTATATTCATCCTTTGTAATCTGTCCTACTTTCCATTTTTATATGACTCCTTTTTATTTTTATTCTTGATTATGTTTTGCCCTTTTCCTCTATTCTCCCCTGCTACTTGTTTCTTTCCCTTTCACGTTTTCCTCTCTTTCTAGTCTATCCTCACTATTTTCTTCTTTGCCCTGTCTCCCCATCTTCCATTCCATTCTTCAACATTTCTCAGCATTCTCTCCCCACCTCCATCTCTGTCTCTCAATTCTCTACTCGGCTTAAGAACAGTGCTCAGCTTAAGAACAGTGCCTCCTCTCAAAGGCCAAGTTGATCATAGCCTGAAAAGAGAGGCAACAAGGAAGCCTGATTACACTTTGATCCTCTGCTTTGCTTAATCCAGGTTTGAGCTGCACATTGGGGAGATTACCTGGTTTTCACTTTCCACTGTGCAGTGGCTGGCAGTGTTGGTAGGGGAGGGGCACTGCTGCTTGCAAGGGTTAGGAGCAGCTGAGGGGAGCCAGCCAGGGGCAGGAGAAATTCTCTTAGGGCTGGTCCACACTAACCCCCACTTCGAACTAAGATACGCAACTTCAGCTACGTGAATAACGTAGCTGAAGTCGTAGTAGCTTAGTTCGAATTTACCACGGGTCCACACGCGGCAGGCAGGCTCCCACGTCGACTCCGCGTACTCCTCTCGCGGAGCAGGAGTACCGGCGTCAACGGCGAGCACTTCCGGGATCGATCCCAGAAGATCGATTGCTTACCGCCGGACCTGGAGGTAAGTATAGACGTGCCCTTAGAAGCTACAAGCAGCTTCAAGTAAAACAACTCTCAAATTGGATGTGTTTTCAAATCAGTAACTTTCCATTACCTAAGCATTCAAAATAGCTGCTTTTTAAAGTGCAGATTTGAACGAGACTGCAAAGTACAATGGGTGGTGTTCTGACTAATATTGCACTGTTTTAGGGTATGTCTTTGAATAGTTAAACTTTTTCAAATTTCAGTGGAAACCATACTGCACTTAAAGTCTTAGAACATGCTGCTGCTCAAACCAGGCCCACAGAATCCTGACTACTGTTCACAATGGCAGCAATGGGCAGTGCTGACTAGTGGATACTAGACTAGAACTCAAGAGGCTTGAATGCTATTCCCAGCTTTACCACTGGCTTTTTGGGTGACTTTGAGCAAGTTATTTCACCTCCGCTTTACTTTCCCCATCTGTATAAAAGGGATAACACTGTACTTCTTACCTCCTTTGTGAAGCTGTGAGATATATGATGAAAAACACTATAAAAGAGCTCGGAATTATACTACACCCGTACCTTGGGAGGTAGTAAAACAGACCTCAATGGGCAGGTTGTATACCTGTGGCATAATCTGATTTTGAAAAAGGAGACTACAAAAATTGAAATTAATCGTCAGATAACTATGGTTAATGCTAAAGTTATATGAAAAACATATAGTGCTCAACGTTTTGTCATTTTCTGTCCACATAAGGCAGAAAATTAATGTATCCATATGGTCCATAAATTAGAAGTATTGGTATTGAAAGTAACTCTTCATATCAGCTATAAAAATAGACTCTTTAAAATATAAGGAGTCACAATCCACTCCATTACTATAAGTTGTTTATGAGATGCCTTATATATATTTCAAGAATACCTTGAGGTATTAGATAGGCATGCTGAGATTAAACAAGGACTCCTGTAATTAAGTAATCAAATATGTTTGAAAGAACAATTGTAAATTCTCCAAAAACAGCCAGTTTTTAGCAATAAGCTAAAGTATTATCCAGAAAAGAATCATACCTAATAAGTGAATACATGAGGAAGATTGGAATGTGTTTGTATATTTATTCATCATTCAACTGAAAATTGAATTTTTTTTCTGAGCAAAGCATTTTATATATATATGTGTGTGTGTGTGTATGTAACTATTTGGAGTGCCACAAAATTATCAGTATTTGATTATTGGACATTGAGAAAAGAATAATTAATAGCAGAGTAAGCAAATATAAGAAACAAAAAATTTATAATAATTAAATCTAATAATTAAAGTACACATAAAGGTATCAGGAAGAAGGGTGTTTCAAAAGGCAGAACAGGAAAGATTCTGATTTGTAGTAAATGCAATCCTGGAGTGAGTTAAGCAACAAAAGCGTCTGAGAAACAAGGACTAGTCAATTAAAATCCACAGCAACGAAAGTAACAAAATAAGAACCAGGTGAGCTTCAGCTCCAAACAAACGTTTTGAAGGTTCAGAGTGTTTGGATACATTACTCTCCTTACCCAGAAGTAAAATAATGTTTGCTTTCTCTCCCTCAAAATGTAGGCAAATTACCATCTTCAAATCTTAACACACAGTACTACTTTCACGGGATAGTAGTTGCACGGCGCATTTGGGACACCTCCGATATTGGAAAACCCCCGAGCATACAAAACCAGCTAAGACCAAAAAAATCTGCTAGGATTCCATCGTGAGACTGTATCACTAAATATAAATTGATTGGCCTATCTGAGGCAGGACTGGCACTGGAAAGGAGCGAGTGACAGGAGAAATAGAAGAATTGAGGGAGTAGCAAACAGCACGTGTGAGAGTGTGAAGCAAGTTAGGAAGATTGACTTGAAAGAACTGCACTCTGTGGAAAGGCAGTGACTGGTTTCCGGAGAATTAGGAAGAAAGGAAAGGATGGGAGCAGGGGAAGGATTGACTAGGTTGAGAGGTGAGAGGTAGAATGCTGAGTGCTGAACAAAAAGTTTAGGGAGGGACAAGACCTCAAAAGGAGAGTCATCCAAAAGAAGAGTAAAACATGGAAATACTATGGTACTAACCGCATCTTAGCTTCTGAAAGCTGAGACAGTAAATAATTTTAAGTATTGTAAGTATTTGTAATAGGCAAAGGCCTAGAGGCCTTAAGACTGGGCACCATTGTGCTGGACTCTCTATGTACAGATACTATGGACAGTGTCTCTCTGTCCTGAAGTACTTAAGGAACCACCTCTTACCAACATGCCTGTAGTTAATTCTTAACCAAATTTGAATGGAGTTGGGAATCAAGATATTACCACACCCAAGAACAGACAGCTTCATGTAATGTAAATTCCACTTGCCTGTTTTGGCACAGGATTGCATTAAATTAGTCTTTTAATGCATGGTGATAGCATGTAGCAATGGAATTGTAGAATGAAAACATCACCCTTCAAGATGGTGTGGAGGCAGAAATATTTAACATTCTATTTTTCTTTTTAAAGGATAGTTTTCTTGTACCATTTTTCCAGATTGTTAAAAGACATTTCAACAACTAGTTCCTCTCTCACTCCCAATCTTCCTATTAACTGTTATGGTTTAGTCTGGAAGTCTAATTAACAAGCAGAATAATTACATGAAGAATTTTAGCAATGTCTCAATGCTGCTGAACACAACCTAACTCAAATGGAAACAGATTGCATAAAAAGGGACATTTGCAAAGAGCTAGTTCGTAGCTGCTGAGAAATCTTCAGTAAAATTAGTTTCAGATTTAAAAAGACCTAATGTCTGCTTAAAACATAACACAATACATTAATGTATTAAAGACTAGTAGGCCTCATTTTTCAGAAGTGCCACCTGCGGCTCCCATTTGACTTCAGTTGGAATTGTGGATGCTCAACATTTCTTAATGGTTAGGCAGCTGGTGTGCTGAGACTACAACCTATCATGCTTATTAATATTATTTCATTGTTCCTTTGTGCTTTCCCATCTGTATCCATCTGCTATTTCCTGTTCTATGTTTGTACAGCACTTAGCACACTGGGGGCTGTTAAGGACAACCACAATACAAATAAATAAAATAATTTCAGAAAATTAGGCCGCGTTTTTTCATTTAAAATTAGAGGTTTGTAATTTTATTACAGTGAAAGCCAATTTAGATCTCAGATCCTTTTCTATAAAATTACAACAGCCCCCATGTTTCTGAGATTTCTTCTGTACAACTAGAATAGCTCCTGTCACAGTGTATCTGTGATTTCTCATGTAACAATGTAACCTCTTGGTGCAGCTGCTTTTGTTTATTTAGTGCAAAATTTATGTTCTGAAATTTTCGTCTTGCTGAGCCGCATTAGGACTTCTTTTTACATGCAAGCAACAAAGCTAAAATGAATGATCTGGCAGGGCTTTGTGGCTTTTGTTGTTGTTGGTTAACACATAACCCATCTGTTTAGAATGGAAGACCTCCTCACAAAAGTCAAATGAAAACAGCTTTAATTATTTTTCTATGAATGTTTGATGGTTCATTTTATAATGATGATATTTTGTGAAGCATTTCAACTTTACTCTCTGGTAAGTGACTCTGCCCCACCCCTGGTTCTTTTGTTCTGTGTTTGTACAGTGCCTAGCACAATGGGTTCCTGGTCCATAATTGGGGCTTCCAGATGCTACTGCAATACAAAACCAGCAGCAGCTGTCATCGCCACCACCCTCCTTTTAGGTCACTCAGAGAACTGATGAAACATATTTTACATACCTGTCAGTTTATTTTATCCTTAACAGACTCCGAAGTATTATTACCTATAGCGACAACAGATGTAAGTGACAAGGTAGCAATACCAAAGGAGGCCTCCTGCAGTCTAAAATGTACACTGCTCAAGTTCTCTGAATGACTATTAGCAATCAGTAAGAACCCACCCAGGTTTATGCATGCTCAGAACTCTGTGAAAGCAGTGAGGTCAGTGGATACAGCACCGGATTCAGCAAACTGGTGTTCTATTCCAGGTTCTACCACTGACCTGCTGTGTGATCTTGGGAAAGTCATTCACCTCTCTGGGCCTCTGTTTTCCCTCCCACCCTTTCTTGGTCTTGTCTATTTTGGTTGTAAGCTCTTTGTGGGTAGGGAGTCTGTACAATATCTAGAACAATGGGACCCAGATTGCTCTAATACAAATAATAATCATATTATTATGCATGATGCATGCAGTCTCAAGAGGGACAAGTACAAAATGAACTTACCAGGAGTACTTCTCTAGGTATAATGTGTAAGGAGCCTTTCTGAGTGGGTGTCCATTCTGTAGAAAACTCCTAAATTGGGAATTCACACAACTGTTATAGCCCTACGGTGCTTCTGATGGGTTGGGAAATTAGCTTGGGGGAGGCCCCCTGCTCTTCACCGAGTTTGTCCAGAATATCTTCCATCTACTGCATAAAGCACCTTTCATCCTGCTTATCAATCATGTTTAAAAAATCCCTCATAACCACCAACTAACCCCCTATAGTCACCTAATAAACTATACATAATACACCTTTACCCCGATATAACATGACCCGAGATAACACAAATTTGGATATAATGCGGTAAAGCAGTGCTCTGGAGGGGCGAGGCTGCGCACGTCGGTGGACCAAAGCAAGTTCGATATAACGCGGTTTCACCTATAACGCAGTAAGATTTTTTGGCTTCCGAGGACAGTGTTATATCGGGGTAGAAGTGTATTGTCAATAAAACTCTTAATTTCTGGACTCATCTCACTGTAACGTCCTAATTTCCTTCTGGATGTTTTAACTCCCAACTATTGCCCCAATCCTGTTCACCCACTATGAAACCACCATATTTTTTTTTTTTTTAAACAAATGCTGCCTCTTCTTACTCTTATGTTAGCCTGTCATCATGCCCATGAAAGAACAGATTCCTTACTCCTTAGAACAAAACAGGCTTATTGGGAAGGAAAATATTTAGAAACGGAACCATAGGTGTCTCACTCATTATATGGGTGAGGGTCAAATAATATTTGCAAATCGTATCCTTAGGCCTATCTTGTTAAAGCCTAATGCTATAAACTATAAGCTACATATGTACTTCTCTTTGAAGTCAATGGGAGTTCCATACAGAGAAGACAGCAGGATCAGAATCTTCAGTAGTAACTCAAAAAATTTCAGTAAGGGGATAAAAGAATTGGGGTTGGAAACTGAGGGAGGGAAAGGAGGAAAAAGGAGTTCAGTGACTTCAGGGAATGGAGTCCTGATGTCACAGGTGCTTACTGCCCAGGAAAGCAGAGCCAGAAGTAATCTGATCAGTACTTCAATGGCTGGTTCCTTCACAGACATAGCCAGAAGCACTCCAGGCAGCATACTTCTCTTCTGCTCTGTCTGGCAAGTCTTACAAGGCTTGGCAGAGCACAGAAACAATCCTCCTGGAGGCCCTAATGCCAGAGGATATAACATTTAACAGTCATGGACTAAAACATAGTTACAAGGACTAGACTGATGAATAAATCTAGAAAGGGGTCACTGGCCTAATCAGACACTTCTCTTGTGTATATGCTCCATCACCTCTGCATGCAAAAACTGTTACATGCATGCATGTGCACTGGCACTGGAACACTTTTAATAGTGCTGAAAGCCAGCCCCCTTATCTTCGTTCATGCCTCCCTACTAGAGCTGGGGCTGGGAACAGGGCCGTGTCTCTGGAAGGGGGGGACCCGGACAGGGGTAAGGGGGGGGCCAAGGCTGGGCCCACAGCTGGAGGCGGGCATGGGGCCAGGAGCGGAGTCCTGGGCGCAGGGCCTGCAGCCGGGACTCCACATACGGGGCCAGGAGCGGAGCCCCACGTAAAACCTGGGGGTGCTACAGCACTCCCCACACCACTAGATCCCACGCCTATGTGTATGCGTCCATTAGAACTATTGTTATTATTAAGTAGTAGTGCACAATTATAGATTCACTAACTAAAGGTCCCGAAGAAAGTTAATTTTAAATGTCCTTTGAGAATCTTTTGCTTTCAGTGTTGAACACAATAAAAAAAAGCACAAAATACTGGGGAATAGCAGTAGAATGCAGGTAACGTCATTTTACTTGCTGCAAGATGCAATTAGTCACAAACAATTTCCATGTAATTCTATTTTGAGAGGATATTTGTCTAATTTTAAAAAAGAAGATAAAAAAGGTCTAGGTGAGACAGGTCAATGGACAAGACTAGCCTGTCACCTGTAGAAACCCGGGTTTTTAAAAACTTCATTTCTAAGTGAAAGTCTGTGTGGTGATCACACCTTACCTGTCATTTGTCTACACCACATGGTCAACGCCAAATTAAACATGGTTTGAAGATCACAACTGACTCTTTCTTGCACATCATTACCTGTAATAAAGATTCTGTAGAATGAATTGTGCACTCTGAGTCATTTGTGCAACCCTACTGTAGTCAAGTTATACCCTTAAAAGTGTTCAATAGATAGCAACTGTGAAAAAACAGGACAGGGTGTGGGGGTAATAGGCGCCTATATAAGAAAGTCCCAAAAAACGGGACCGTCCCTATAAAAACGGGATATCTGGTCACCCTATCAATAGAAGTACAGGCCTGAAATAACAGCACTGTTCGTAGGTCAGGATTGAGATGCATTGGCAAAGCTTTGTGAGGAGCTTACATTATGCTGTTTGCATTATGCCTGGTTTAAGTCAATGGTATTCATGCTTAGATTTAGCAAATAAACCCACAAAATTACAAAGTGAAAAGGTTAAACCAAAGGTTAAAAATAACTATCTTGACAGTTTATATCACTAAATTATTGTTTTCCCCTTGGCACCAGTGGCCCCAAGTTCTTGCCACTCGACAATGATTTATTTTTGCATTAGCACATACTGCCGAAAACTTCTGACCCTTGGAGGCAAAGGGTTAACCTCTGCACTTGTCAACAGAGCTGTACAAACCATGAACATAAAATGGTTGTAATTGAAGATTAGATATAATGAATACAACAATCATAATTTGGTGTGTGAAGAATTCCCTTGTAATAACCTTAAATACAGAGGGACGCAAATCATGAGCGTGAATCTGTGGCTAAAAGAATGTGAATAGTTTGGGTGACATGTTGGTGTGCAGGCCATATTTCAACATAATTGAATTATAAAGGGTCAGTTTTGCTGCTGTGACAGGTCAGCAGTATTCCCAGTTCTGTTTTGTCATTCGATGGTCTATCCTCAGTTGGTTCTGATTATAGAATGTGATGACCGCATACATTTATTATCATTATATACTTTACTAAACCTTGGATGCTGCATCATTTCAGGCATTGGCACTCTTACAACAGGATTATCTGGCTATTTGGACTCTCTCCTCAGACCCTACGCTACCAGCACTCCCAGCTATCTTCAAGACACCACTGACTTCCTGAGGAAACTACAATGCATTGGTGATCTTCCTGAAAACAGCATCCTGGCCACCATGGATGTAGAAGCGCTTTACACCAATATTCCACATGAGGATGGACTACAAGCTGTCAGGAACAGTATCCCTGATGAGGCCACAGCACACCTGGTGGCTGAGCTTTGTGACTTTGTCCTCACCCACAACCATTTCAGATTTGGGGACAACTTATACCTTCAAGTCAGTGGCACTGCTATGGGTATCCGCATGGCCCCACAGTATGCCAACATTTTTATGGCTGACTTAGAACAACGCTTCCTCAGCTCTCGTCCCTGAGCGCCCCTCCTCTACTTTTGCTACATTGATGACATCTTCATCATATGGATCCATGGAAAGGATGCCCTTGAAGAATTCCACCTGGACTTCAACAATTTCCACCCCACCATCAAACTCAGCCTGGACCAGTCCACACAAGAGATCCACTTCCTGGACACAACAGTGCAAATAAGTGATGGTCATATAAACACCACCCTATACCAAAACCTACTGACCGCTATCCTTACCTACATGCCTCTAGCTTCCATCCAGGACACATCACACGATCCATTGTCTATAGCCAAGCCCTAACATACCGAATTTGCTCCAATCCCAGACAGAGACAAACACCTACAAGATCTTTATCAAGCATTCTTAAAACTACAATACCCACCTGGGGAAGTGAGGAAACAGACTGACAGAGCAAGATGGGTACCCAAAAATCACCTACTACAGGACAGGCCCAACAAGGAAAATAACAGAACACCACTGGCCATCACATACAGCCCCCAGCTAAAACCTCTCCAGCGCATTATCAGCGATCTACAACCTATCCTGGAAAATGATCCCTAGACCTTGGGAGGCAGGCCAGTCCTCGCTTACAGACAACCCCTCAACCTGAAGCAAATACTCACCAGCAACTACACACTACATCACAGAAACACCAACCAATCCCTGTAGGAAACCTTGTTGCCTACTCTGTCCCCATATCTACTCTGGCGACACCATCAGAGGACCCAACCACATCAGCTACACCATCAAGGGCTCATTCACCTGCACGTCTACTAATGTGATATATGCCATCATGTGCCAGCAATGCCCCTCTGCCATGTACATTGGCCAAACCGGACAGTCCCCACGTAAAAGAATAAATGGACACAAATCGGACATCAGGAATGGTGACATACAAAAGCCAATAGGTGAACACTTCACCTTGCGCAGTAAGCGGTTGGCTTATGCCTCAAGCATAAGATTTATGTTTTATAATTTCTTGACATTATTTTTAAAGAGGTTTTGCCACTAAGGTTTTTCCTGTTTTTGGGAAGGAATCACCAGCAAGAGTAGACAGGAAGGACAAATTGGAGATAAGACAGAAAAGGACATTCTATATTCCATGACATGTTAAGGAACTGAGTACCTCAAATGTTTCCGCAGATACCTTTGGATCAATTTTTGAGTGCTTTGTGAAGTTAATCTGGTGGCACGTACCGTTGTTCTTCTGGATTTAAATGCCTCTGGATTTAAATGCAGTTTCTGATCTATCTTTATTGAGCTTTTCTCCCTTGAAGTAGGGTTGAAATTTAGGTATGAGGCGGATATCCTTAAATGTTTGGTTGTTTCAAAGCAATTCTTTGGTTCACATCAGATAAGCAGGATATAGTGTGAGAGAATTTGTCCTATGATTTGGAGTCAAGATTAAATGACGGGGAGGGGGGAGGTATGAATTTTTTTATGATCTGGGAAAGACTTTTCTGGGGAGGGCAAATTTTTCTAGTGTTCTAAATTCCATCTTATCCTCACAAAATGTAAGACAGGGCACTTCAATGGAGAGGATTCACAAGTTTGGTATTTCAAATTCTTACAACTAAAAGTCTCATACAGGTAGTCTATCCAATGATTAAAGAATGATTTTGTAGGTCAGGAGACCGGAGTTTTATTCCTGGATCGGTCACTGACTTGTAAAAGGCCTTATTTAAACTCTGTGTCTCAGTTTCCCCATTTGTAAAATGGGGACAACACTTCAGCTTAGGATCTTTGCATTTCACAAATGAGGCGAAGTCCATAGGATGTAACTATAAGGTATTATAGTTATAAAACCAGAGTAGCATGAAAATAACACTGCTCTACATCCAAAATGCTTCTGAAATAAATGTAGTCAAACTTTACTAATTCTGTGTCACTGAGAACGAAAATGATGCTTAAAATCGTTGATTGACTCTAGTTTTCAAGATATGCTATTGGGTCAATATATACGACCCTTGACTTGGGAATGGCGGAGGATAAGTGAGTTATAAAGGGAAGGGATCTCAATTTAAACCAGAAATGACTAAAATACATCTTGGACTGGATCTATGAATAAATCTATGACTGGGTTAGGACAGTACTTGCTTTTTAGGCAAAACAATGAATGATGCAATCTGAAGCTGGTATTGCGTCATACATGATATGAACTGCATCATGTTATTCCTAGAAGTCATGGATGATGCAATCATAACGAAGCTTACATCACTCTGCTGAACAAATTGCCCTATATCAGCTCTAGAAATCATACAGTGTCGTGCTCTCTTATTTGTCAGTGTTTGATTTTGCAAAGGGACACATTTCTGTTTAGCCAAAGTGAGCAGAGATGCCTCGTACTTGCGTGAACAGTGCAGATAACTTCTGCTATGTTTGTGGTGAAGTGATTTTTTTGCATCACAAAAGCGCAGTATAACCACTATGGTTAAGAAAGCCTATCACCTTTATTTTGGCTGCAAGACTGGAGATCAGGACAAGAGGTGGGCCCCACACATATGCTGCAACACTTGTGCAACAAATCTTTGCCAGTGGTTGAACAGGAAAAGGAAATCTATGCCTTTTGCAGTGCCAATGATTTGGAGAGAGCCAACAGATCATACCAGCAATTGTTACTTCTGTTACATTTTATCTCTGAAGCAGACGACTTCTCAAAAATTGTAGACCAGTGTTACAGGAGCTCAGTTTCTGGTGTCTCTATAGGCTTTGCACACTTAATGAGACAACATGCTTCATTTTTCAATTAAAGATGAAAATAATTTGCCAAATGTGCATTCCTTTCCCTCAAAACCTCTAAAGAGGCATATGTTTACTATGTACAGCGTAACCTGTTTTTAACCTCACATCTTCTTTCAAAGATTAAGCACAAAATAGTTTTACAACAGGAAATCAGAGTTCATTTCCTGTTTTAACAAGCATAATCCCTTGACCAATAGGCACAAATATTCAGTCCTCTTTATTGTCAATTAGTGCATTATTCATCATATATTACACAATTTAATGAAGGAAAGCAAGTTGCTGGGAACATTATTAAGTTCAAAATGTCTTTCACCTTCTTTATCCGGACTCAATAAAACAGTTCAGTTACTGACTAGCAGCCTCCAGCTAGATTCCTGCTAGAGGCCCTTAAATCACTTTTAAACTCGAAATAACATTTTATTTCCAAACTCATACATATATACACTAAATATTTTCTATATTCATGTATAGATAGGAAGAATTTGAATAATTTGACACTAACTCCACCCTTTGAATTTCTGGCTGCCCACAAGGGACATATCAGATATTTGTCTCTCCAAATCATATGACTAACAACCATCTGATAAATGATTTATAGAAACCAAAGAATGATCAGCAAAATAAAAATCCCAAGAGGTGTTCTTCCAACAAACTTGACACACTATTTGTACATTCAGTTCTATCTGCCTTCTACAAAGGTAGCACATTCAACATACATAATCACACAGCTTTTAATATTACCATGTCAAGAGAATTTGTAAATTAATTGTTTGAAAATATAGGGCCTAATCCGAAGTGCACTGAAGTCACTGGGAGTCTTTCTAGAGATCTGAATGGGTATCAAATCAGGCCTTTGTTTTCCCCCAAACCATATATGAACTCAAATACACAAAAAGGGTAGGCAGTGCCGCAGTGGCTGTTGACCAGTGGCAGTCGTCTTAAAATGTTGAGCAGTATTGGGATCAGCCAGCAGATTGCCACCTATAAAAATGCAGTGGCAGAAGGCAGCCTCTTCCTGCTCTGTCTTCACCACCAGTGAACATATGCCATACACTGTGGGTAAATTGCCCAAAACCCTAACTTCCCATTGCTGGGTTGCAATTCAGTACATGCAAAGTTTGCCCCTTCATGTTTTGTTAGTTGCAAATAAAGCTGAAGCCAAAATCTATCATTTGTTTCGGGTCCCAAATGGTACCTCCCTTGTGTAGCTGTGTTATTTTCTTGTTGCAAGTCTTTTAAGATATCTGAAAACAAGCTACTATGCATTGTCTAAAGAGTTCCTACCTCCACAGAAGATCCTCATCTCTTTTGTCCTTTTGTAACTGCTGAAAAGGCAAGCTTCTCTCCTGCACTGAGGTTATTATCAGTACTGCATCAGAGACAGGTGAATGAAATGTTCAGAAAAAGAGGTCATGTTGGTTGGCCTCATTACAACATGACTGTCACACATTATGGTTAAAGTATAACTGAATCTGTAGCCAAGATTTTGAAGCGTGAACCTTAACTGTCCCCATACTGTACTAAAACCAGGGATGTAATGATGGTATAATGAATTCCTCTACTACAGTTGTATTTGTAGTACAGTAACTCCTCACTTACAGTCATCCCGGTTAACATTGTTTCATTATTAGGTTGCTGATCTATTAGAGAACATATTCGTTTAAAATCATGCAATGTTCTATTATAAGGTTGTTCGGCTCGCCCCGCTCCGCCTGCTCACCTGGCGCTCCTGCTTGGGAGCGGGGTCGAGGGCTTACCCCACTCCACCCACCCAGCATTCCAGCCGGGGAGCGGGGTAAGCCCCCAACCCCGCTCTCCAGCAGGAGCTCTGGGCGGGTGGAGCAGGGCAAGCCTCAACCCCGCTCCCCGGCTGGAACACCGAGTGGGTGGAGCAGGGCAAGCCCCTGCGTCCCGACCCCACTAAACCCCTGTCTCAACCAAGCTTCACAATCATAATTGGTGAGTACAGTATTGTTTGTTTAAAATTATTTAAAATTTGTACTGTATATGTATATAATGTCTTTTGTCTGGCAAAAAAAATTTCCCTGGAACCTAACCCTCCTATTTACAGTCATTCTTATGGGGAAATTGGATTTGCTTAACAGGTTTTCGCTTAAAGTAGCATTTTTCAGGAACATAACTACAACGTTACTGTATAGTATAACAGCACTTGATCCAGCCACATTGCCCAGACAAACCATACTAGAACTCAGGTTGTCCGCAATACAATTTTAACCATATTTCAGCACAGTTTACCTCAGCTGAGAACTCTGGATACACAGGAACAAAGTGAAAATGACTATCAATAAAATCAGACTAGCTTCATTGTACAACTTAAGTAAAGTGCTAGAAATCCAAAAAAGCCTCCTGTATACATGGGGGAAAATAAACTAGATAGTTAAAATCTTTCAGTATAAATAATGGTGACTTAGATTAATAACAGTTGCCTATAACCACAGTATGTAATTTACATATAATACATGTTTAAACTGGGGTGGAGGAAGGAAGATTTTCAAATTCAGTGTCAGAGATGGATTAAGTTAAGGGTCCTAGTTACTGACTAAGGTGAAATATAAGACCCTTTCCTGTCTATAAACATGTGTCTAATTTAAAAAATCCATTTAAATGAATTTTTTTAAAGTGACAATTGTAGGACACATTTTATTAAAATACTATATAGAGTTAAGAACCCGCATATCATCTTTTAACTTCATGTTAGAGCTGCGTATTGAAAATCCTTGAAAAAAAAAGAGACCTTTGAAACCTCACAGAGTGCACTTGTGATTTTTCATCGTAAGGTGTCCTTTGAAGTGTTTAGCTATATGTTTAAATACTGTCATATTACAATAATTCTCTTTAATGGGGGTCATGCCCATGGAGTATACATGGCTAGGGATACTCTTGCTTTGTATATGCAGAACTAAGTCCTTAGTACAAGCACTTTGAGTGTGACAGCTCTTGGGCACACTGAACTGGGCAAATACAGCTCTTTGCTGCAAAAGATTAAATAATCCACCAAGTCAAAGGCTTTTTGTTTTTTGCTGTGCTAAGATCTATTGTCTAATTTTACAGATTGAGCTATTTCCACCTCCTGCCCAGAAACAGTTCTGCAAAGCAGTGACGCAGGTGACTATTTAATCTGCAGAAGTGATGCACTGGGCTATGCAAATGTTATTTCTCAACCAGAAATTTCTTAGCCGTTTCAGGGTATAATGCACTCTGCTAAACTCACAGATGTTGGATCCTGATCAATCTAAAAGCAATTCAGAATGGTACAGAGGAAATTCAGTATGTTATACCTTGTTTTATTGGTGCCCTGCAGCTGGGTTTAGGCTTGAATTTAGAATAAAGTTCCAAATTTGTCAGCATAAGGTGGTGGCTTAGCAGTACTTCTAGCATTAATATCTTCTAAACATGGCTGTCAACAGAAACTAAATATGTACTATTTATGGAGAATGAAAATACCTTGAGTATATGTCAAGAAATGGTATGTGCCAGGTGATTTTTCCTCTCCCTGTTTTCTAGGAAGATGCATTTTCTATGGTACTATCCCACTGATTTAAATAAGCATTTGTGCAACAATGATATAACCAGATATAAATGTGTGTGAGAGAGAGACATGATTATCTTGTGCCTTTGCTCTACTCTTCCAATGGTTCAGGCAAACAGCAGTTAATGTTAGACTTCATGAAGAAGTCCGAGTTGGCTGTCCTATTAAATACATAGCCTTCTACCTTTTATACTACTGTTAAATGTCTTAGGTTCTTGCGAAGTTTGCTAGCAGCTCTTTCTCAAACCAACTAAACCTTTTTGTTTTTTCCATCTATTTCATATGCTCATTCAAAGAATTCCCCAATAATCAGCAGTGCCGTCTCCACTTCACTGAAACTACTCTGATTAACTGGTCTAATGACCTCTTCATAGCCAAGTCTCAGGGCCTGTACTCCATCCTCATTGTTCTTTCTCTCTCCTTTGCCTATGACACTGTTGTCCTCGTGTTGGTCCCAGGATATTAGAGAGACAAGGTGGGCAAGGAACTATCTTTTATAGGAGCAACTTCTGTTTTACCTTGTCTCTATGGCATTATTGGTTATAATTCTTGTCAAACTTAACATGATTTACATTGAGCTTATCTTTCCTTCCAAACCATCCCCTCTCTCCCATTCTCTGTCGTTGTTGACAATACCCCACCCTCTCACCAGACTCATAACCTGGTGTTCATCCTGGTCTCTTACCTCTTCCTTGCCCCACACGATTAGGCTGAGTCCAAACACTGCCATTTCTCCCTCTATAACATATCTAGAGTCTGACCTTTTCTTTCTTTCTTTCCACTCAGCTAAAACTTTCATTCAGATCCTATCATCTCCTGCCTTCTCCTCTCTGTCCTGCCCTAAATACACACATCACCCCTTCAATCCATTCAAAATGCAGCTGCTGAGATAGTTATGAACACATAAAAGCACAGCACCTCTTTCAATCCTTATTTTCCATTGCATCAAATTTCAATCTTCTTGTCCTCACCTTTAAAACTCTTCACCACTCGATCTAAACTGATCTGCTCATCTTTTATCACATTAACCTCCATCATTTGATCAGTGTTTTCAGCCTTCTCCTGCACATATCTACATACTGTCCCTTATACATGGAATATCCTCCCTGAATTAATCCATAAAGCCAGTTCCCTGTCCACCTTCAAATCCCTCCCCAAGACCTATTTCTACTCTGATGTTTACAGGGAAGCAGTCAAACCAATGAGGCTAGGTTGTGTGGTGATTGGAGACAGCTCATTTTATTATAACTTTCCAATTTGAAATCACCATGTTATGCAATTGCTAACCTGTGTAACCAAGGTTTCAGAGTAGCAGCCGTGTTAGTCTGTATCCGCAAAAAGAATAGGAGTACTTGTGGCTCCTTAGAGACTAACAAATTTATTAGAGCATAAGCTTTCGTGGACTACAGCCCACTTCTATGCATCCGAAGAAGTGGGCTGTAGTCCACGAAAGCTTATGCTCTAATAAATTTGTTAGTCTCTAAGGTGCCACAAGTACTCCTGTTCTTTCTTATCTGAGGACTTCTCTGTACTAAGCCAAACTTGATTTTTTGGCTTAGTACAGAGAAGTCCTCAGATCAGAAAGAACAGGAGTACTTGTGGCACCTTAGAGACTAACAAATTTATTAGAGCATAAGCTTTCGTGGACTACAGCCCACTTCTTCGGATGCATAGAAGTGGGCTGTAGTCCACGAAAGCTTATGCTCTAATAAATTTGTTAGTCTCTAAGGTGCCACAAGTACTCCTGTTCTTTCTGTGTAACCAAGTGATCTTGTTCTCTTCCCCAGCCCTCACTTCTATTTATTTGTCATACCTAATTTCAAACTAGATTGAAAGCTCTATAAGCAGGGATCATTTCTGCATCTGTGTTTGTGCAACACAATGAGGCCTCTTAGTGTTTTCACAATACAGACTGCAGCATAATATTTATAGGACAAGATACACAACTGGCAGATCAAGGGGTGCACTCTTTAGCATGTTACACTTTAGCATAGAGTCTAGCTGGGCACTATTTCTTTGTGAGCATGCTAAAGATTGTACTTAAAAGCTCTTCTTAACTTAGACAGTTTGCAAGCTAGTTATAAATCTCACCACCATACACATTTTAAAAGGATAACTCCCCCACACCACAGGATGGCTGGCCCTTTAAGAGGAATTGGGCCCAGACCCACTTGTGACTAATCAGCTGCCTACGGCTGGGGTGGGTGATCTTCAAACTATCACCTGATCCCTGGCCTCACAGCTTCAGCTGGTAGGCAGCTGATTAGTCATAGGTGGGGCTGGGCCCAACTCCCCTTAAAGGGCCAGCCACACTGGCACCCCCTCACAAAATGTATTTATGTTATTAGTCACAATAATAAGATGCCAATAAATTGTAAATGCACTAGTGGTGTGAAAAATTCCTCTCCTCACAAAGCACTCAAATAGTTTAGTCCATTAAGAGGCCTTCTCTTAATACCATCCAAGGAATTATTTTAGCGTGGCAGACTGCAGGCCAGGCTGTCTCCTCATTGTGAGCCACATTTGGAAATTAACGAGGGCTTTATAATTCTTATAGCTAGTGTCAAATCAGGCAAGGAGATGGGCTGTCCCAAGAATCACTGCTAGCAGAGTGAGAGCGTATCATTTCACAATTCATCACACAGGGTCTGGAGGTGTTTTCTGCGTGAAGGGGAGGAATAACTTTCTGTGACAGGCTGACCTTTCCTCCAGATAGGTCAGTACACAGCATCTGTGACATTCCAGGGTTTGCCTGGTGCACAAGGCTGCGCATATTTTCAGTTGGATCTTGCTTTATAAATAACATTAACCTGTATTTAAAAATCTTTATTTAAAATATGACTTGGGCTTTAAATGTTTCAAGTTCACAGTGATGTTATCAGAGATGAATCATGGCAAAAGTTGTAGTTGTACTATGAATACCTCACAATTAATGGCGAAGTCATTTCTTTCTCATCTCTTAAAGGAGAGACTTTTTTTGCATGATTGAAAATATTGTTTCTTAACTGAACCAAACTGCAGTAAAAGAAGCTTGCATACTTGTGCAGTATATGGAACAGAGCAACAACAACAAAAGTGGCTTAGCTGAAAAGTGAGAAAGTACAAAACTGCAGTGGCTTTCTGAGGGTGGGTAGAATCACATCACAAAATCGAGTAATTCTCCACCCAAGCATTACTAGTGAATGACTTCACTGGTTTCCTAAACATACTCCAACAGCCTTCCTGCCTCCACTTTGTAAAGCCAAGCAATGATGTCAACAGTCCACCTGTGAGAGTGATGCAGCCCGTGGGTCAGGGTCACAGGGAACTGTGATAAAAGCCATGCAGTGTTAATTACATATGCCTCTTGTTTTACTGCTGATTTCCTCTGATAAGGCTCAGTTCATTTTTCCTGGAAAGACTTCCATGCTGAAAGGGAAACAGAGCCAATCATAACACAAAGCTAACACTGCTTATAGAATGTGAAGACAACATACCATGTTTGTGTTACACAAGAAGCTATATGTCCCATTTCAATGCTAGGTTAAATATGAATTGCATTAATTTACACATTCTAGTGATACAAGGTTAAATCACATGTTTGTTATTGCAAATAATTATTGCTGAAAGAGAATTTATTACCTTTTTTTCTTGAAAATACTCTTTCAGGTTAAGTTTGTTCTTATAGTAGAGAGCTTTGAGCCATGCCAATTAAAGCAGAGTTCTAATAAGCTGTTTGCTGTACTAAAGCGATTAACAAAAACAACTGAACAGCTCTTCCATGTTGAAGTGAAGGGAATACCTACAGGTGAAAATCATACTTTAAGACAGCAGTGTGATGCCCGACACTTAATTAGTATTAGAATTATCGTTGCAGTTTCAATGAATGTGCAGTGCCATATCATGTACTGTGGAATTAAAAGACTTCCAAACACCTTAAGGGTCTCTGCAGATTAAATATTAGGATCCTTGTCCCTTCCCTAACTGAACCAACAACCAACAAAATAATTATTTTTAAAATACCGTTTTTCTTCTTTGTAATCTAATCCAACCTGATCTCAAAATGGGATGTTTTCCCAAGTGCTATCTATTTTAAGGATAGTACCATAGTATCTGATCACTGGTTACTTTGATGATCAAAGTAAAAACCTCCAGCGTTCATCCCCTTCTAATTTTTTTTTTGGCTAACCAAATGTTTTCAGGTGGCTTCCTTACATATATAGACTAAGTGACTCTGGAATATTGAGCTGTGGAAGAAAGAATAATGCCTGCAAATCCTAGGGCTCAATGAAACACGCAAATTTGCTGACAGCATAGCACTTCCAGAGCATGGAACATCTGGATGGGGGTGAAAGAGAAAAATGCACTAAACTATCACTACAGTTTGTTTAAAGACAATCATAACCTTTAACTCTGTAATGTGAGTGAGTGATAAAGCTTTATGAGTGATCCTTCCAGAAATCTGATTCCAGAGCTCCAAAATGCTACTAAAACCAGGAACTTCATAACAGGATCTATATTTTTAAATAACAATTTATTTTCATTTAATTACATTTAATTTGTACAGGACTACAAGAGTTTTAAGGAGCTTATTTTATAAATTTACTTTACTTTTTATATAAAGTAGAAATGAATAAACTAAGAGCCACAGAAGAAATCTTAGTTGAACTCCTTAGTGGTCACTGGATTATAATGTCTTGCTTAACAAATTCACAAGTGCCAACAAATCTTTAAAGAGGGGCTGTTATGATTACCTTATGTAAGCAATATTAGAAAAACTAGTTAAAAGTATAGTATTGAAAATAATCAACCAAACAACAAGAAAAGAGGAAACTGTAGAATTAATATGACACTTGCATATAATCATGTGATCATTCTGCTTGTATGTTACATCCAGTGTCTGTCTATTTAGAGTATAACTCTTTGGACACTTACTCTATGTGTGTACAATGGGGTCTTTAGGCTCTGTTAGAATACAAATACATAATAATAAAGAATGACTACAAGTACATACAGACATACTGTAGGTTACACATTAAATTGTCTGTTCAGTCCTTGATATGAAAAAGATCTGCATATGAGCACTATGTCTCTCATTAAAGATAGAGTGCCTGGCTCACATGTGCCTTTCAAAGTCTGTCCAGTCGGAAATCACATATGCAAAACCTGCTCCATGACCACCTAAATTTTGGTTCCAGGCTTGAAACTGGCATAACTGCCCCAGATGGGCAAACACTATACAAGGCACACTTGAGGCCTTATTCTGGCCACCACTGACCCATGGACAACCCTCCCCATGCACATTACTCCAGTTAGGCCTAAGAGTAATCTGCACAAGACATAGATTTATGCTGAATCATGGCTAGTATACACTAAAATATGCATACTAGGCCTCACTACTAAGCCCAACCCCAGCACATCCTTCTCTGGCAACCTAAAGAGTAGCATTTCCATGAATTTGAAGGGGCACCAGACAGTATCGGACTTTCATTTCCCCGCCTGGCCATATGTATGTGTGCAGTCCAAGATGGAATTTGGCAGTAAGAAGAAAACTTTTAATTATTTCATTCTATTGTCAGTAATTCGAGTTTAGTCTCATTCATCAAAGTATCAGATGTTATGAGTGTCATTTACTAGATGTACATGGAAGGGTCCAACCATATGATTGACAGCACTTTTAGAAAATCCTAGTAGCTACTGTGCCGCACTTGTGGTGAATGCACTTACCCTGGTCACGTACATAGAAAGCATATCCCCAAGGCCAGTGAGTCCTAATGACACAGTTCCCTGAACTCCAGGACCTCTCCTTCTCAGGAACAACTTCCTTCCTTGCTTCCAACATTTGATTGTTTCAGAGGGAATTTAAAACAATAAGTTAGATGCTCTCAGCCATTCCCCAGTGTGCTGCCATGTAAGGAAATCATGCTGCGTTCTGGGAAGATGAGATAACACCAGGCAAGTGTTCTCCTCCGGAAATGCAGTAGTGCCTGTGTCCCTTCTCTAGCACCATTCCATGATTCAGCTACAGGACTAGTAATAGCTCGTGCCATGTGATGTCAGAAGCAGTCACAAACAAAATTAATATGGCTGGCGATAAGGACAGCAGCTTCTACGAATCACAACAGTACACCAGATGAAAAAGTGGAACGTTACGTATTATAAGCCTTGTACTCTAAGCTGTTACTTTGAAGGGATGGGTAGGAAGAAAATGTTTCTATGATGAACAGAGTTACAAAGTTATTCCTAAAAATGCAATGATGGCTTTATATTAGTATCTTATACTTTATGCAAACATAGTAGAATAGATGATACTGGCAAATATACTTAAAAATACACATGCAAACGCTTCAGTCCATCCATCTAAATCCAGCAGGTTGTGGATACAGGCTGAGATTTTCAGGAAACTAAGGAAGCTGGGCTTGTAAACCTCATTTTCTATGTGATTTGGGTGCCTAACTCCCTTAAGTTCACCTGAAAATGTCCAAAACACCAACACAAGAGCTACTTTTTCAAGTGAAATGTGAAACTCCAACTCAGGAATTACACTAGCCCATCTTGTCCTACTAGCCTGGAACCAAAAAGCACAGAAAAATAAAATGATTTTTAAAACATGAACTCTCTGGGATCACTTATATAACAAACGAAAACTCATATAACTACTTATAGTCTGTTGCTCTGAATAGCAAAAGGGAAATGTGCTTGCATGACAAATTGTGTTATGAAGAGAGAGAAAAGATACATTTCAAGTCTAATATTTGTCACTCACCGTTCCTACTAATGGGTAGATGAACCCAGCTCCGATGCTGGCCCGCACATCACTAATAGGAAGAATGAAGCCAGTTGGAACACCTTTCCTCTCAGACTGGTGGGAGAGGGACAGGTGAGTTTTTGCCATGCAAATTGGAAGATTTCCAAAACCCTGACAGAAGATAAAGAAGGAAGAAATATTATTTGTAAGGTTATTCACAGATTAATACAGTCACAAATTCCAAGGCAAGAAGGGACCACTGTGATCATCTAGTCTGCTCTCCTATCTAACTCAGGCCACAGAACTTCCCCAAAATAATTCCTGTTTGAACCAGAGCCTATCTTTTAGGAAAACATCTAATTCTGATTTTTAAAGTTGCAAATGAAGTCCCTAGCCTGCAGCATTTTACCTATTACACATCTACTCAATCATCTGTTTTAGGATTAAATAAAGGCACCCAGTTTTCAAACATGTAGACACACTCATGATATTTAAAACAGACGCTTGACAGAGAGAAGGCTGCCTTTCACCAGAATGACTGAAAAGTCTTGGTACAAATAGCACCTATGATATGCAATCTAGCAGTAATTGATGCCTTAATAGGAAAGTGATTGTGATTAACCAAATGGAAGAAACAATTTGAACAAATGAAATTTATCTTGAAAAAAAGATTATTGATCCATGTGTTGTGGGTTATACACCAGCTTGAAAAATCAATAAACACAAATATTGAATGTATCAGATAAGAAAAAAGTTGAATTTATTATATTCTGTCAAATATAAAATCAAACCTGTCCAATTTTTGGCCCAATTCTCCAGTACCTTGCACTTCGTGTAGATATTTACACTTGTGCAAAGTGAGTCTTAAGGAAATGTCTACATTGTGATGGCAAAGCACAACAGAGGGCTGTGATTTGTAAAGTATTCTGACATATACTATCTATCTTTAAAATGGGGAACAAGGAAGACCTGGGGAATTATAGACCAGTCACTCTAATTTCAATACATGGAAAGATACTGGAGCAAATTACTAAACAATCAATTTGTGAGCATCTGGAGGATAATAGGGTTATAAGGAAAAGTTAGCATGGATTTGTCAAGAACAAATCATGCCAAACCAACTTAATCTTTTTCTTTGAAAGGATTACTGACCTAGTGAAGGGGGAAGACTAGACATGATATACCTTGATTTTAGTAAGGGTTTTCACACAGTTCCGCAAGACTTTCTCATAAGTAAACTAGGGAAATGTGGTCTACATGAAATTACTGTAAGGGGGGTGCACAACTGGTTCAAAGACTGTAGTAAAAGAGTAGTTAATAAAAGGTTTTCTAACAAACTGGGAGGACATATCTAGTTGGGTCCTACGGGGGTCAGTCCTAGATCCAGTACTATTCAAAATTTTCATTAATGACTTGGATAATGGAATAGAGAGTATGCTTATAAAATTTTCAGACGACACCAAGTTGGGAGGGATTGCAAGCACTTTGGAAGACAGGTTTAAAATTCAAAATGACCTTGACAAATTGCAGAATTGGTCTGAATTCAACAAGATGAAATTCAATAAAGACAAATGCAAATTACTTCACTTAGGGAAGGGAAAATCTAATGCACAACTACAAAATGGGGAATAACTGGCTAGGCGGTAGTACTGTTGAAAAGGACTGGAGGTGATAGTGGACCACAAATTGAATAGGAGTCATCAATATGATGCACCTGCAAAAAAGGCTAGTATGATTCTGAGATGTATTAACAGGAATGTTGTATGTAAGATGCAGGAGGTAACTGTCCCACTCTACTCGGCACTGGTGAGGCCCCAGCTGGAGTACTGTGTCCATTCTGGGCATCACAATTTAGGAAGGATGTGGACAAATTGGAAAGAGTTCAGGAGGGCAGCAACAAAAATGATAAAAGGTTTAGAAAACCTTACCTATGAGGAAAAGTTGAAAAAATGGGGAATACTTAGTCTTGAGAAAAGAAGACAGAGGGGCAACCTGACAACATTGTTCGAATATGGTAAGGACTGTTCTAAAGAGGATGGTGATCAATTGTTCTCCATGTCCACTAAAGATAGGACAAGAAGTAATGGGCTTAATCTGCAGTATGGGAGATTTAGGTTAGCTATTAGGAAAAAAAATTCTAACTCTCAGGGTAGTTAAGCTCTGGAACATGCTTCCAAGGGAGGTCATGGAGTTCCCATCATAGGAAGCATTTAAAAACCAGTTGACAAACACCTGTCAGGGATGGTCTAGGTTTACTTGATCCTGCCACAGTGCAGGGGTCTGGACTTGATGACATTTCGAGGTCCCTTCGAGCCCTACATTTCTATGATTCTATGTTGTGCTCTATCTGCCCCTTGTAGACCCTGATAGTTCGCAGATACTTAGTTCATGTTAACATAGTCCTCTTTGAAACAATTAACGTCAATTGCATTAGTGCACTTTACAAACCACACTCCTTCAATGCACTTTGCCATGTAGACAAGTCCTAAAATGGTCCATATTGATGTGATAACATTTTACAACCACTTTGTACTCCATTTGCACAAGTATAACTATAAGTTGCAAGGCTGTGGAGAATCAAGTCCAGTGTTCCAGATTGTGTGCTTTGATGTCACTTTACCTGTTTGCTGTAACGACTGATTTGAGATTGTGCTGCAGGAGACAATTCTATATCCTCAGCTCCATAAACCTTCTGAGCAATGATCCTTATTTTTTCAATAATAGGAAGCTGTAGAAACAAAGATGAGCACAAAAATATTAATAGAGGTCTTTGAGGGACTAAGATACTCTGTATTGAGGGTTTGTCCAAGTCTCTCAGTCAGATTCAGTCCAGAGATAGGCAGGTTTCCTCTGGTAAGTGAAGGGCCTTTGTAATGGAAAAAGCCTTATACAGGAGGAGTACACGGGTGGAAAATGGTTTTGGCTGCTCCATGGTTTTGGGGGGATGGAAGCTGTAGGTGGTTTGTACAGTCCCCAAACCAGGCAGTAATAGCCAGGCACAGGGCACAGCCAGCATGGTGGGGGGATGCACTAATTCCCCTTCCCTCTGGCAGAAATCCCAAAATAGTGGGAATGGCAACATCATCTGCCCTTCCTCAGAAGGCATCCTGGGGTGCAAGGGATTCTCATAAACAAAATAGTATAAATTTACTTTTCATTTGCAGGCCTACAAGAAAGGAGGAAATTCTTGGCTTAGTTTTAAGCAGCAGGAATTGACATAGGACATGAGCCAAAAAGCTGCAATGGATAACAGTGATCACTACCAGGGTTGACTGGGGGGTGCGGGGGAAGGAGGGGAGGAGGAGACAGAAGAAGAGGGAACAGTTGCACCAGGGCCGCAAGCTCAGGGGGCCTCCAAAAGGTCTGTGTAAAAGCGCAATGGGAGAGGGTAGGGCCCCAGAAAATAATGTACCGGGGGCCTCAAATTTTTCTCAACAGACTGGATCACTACATAATTGTGTTTGCTATCATGATTAACAAAACTGCAGTTAATGTGACAGGGTACCGAGTGGTAGAGAATGCTTGTTCCTCAGAAGTAAAAGAAACTTTATAGCAGGTACCATATAGGGGTCAATATTGCATTGACCAAAATTCTTCCTGATTCTCTCTTTCCCTGCTCTCCTCCCCACCCCCCTTGTAAGCACCTATGTTGTAAAGCACTTTGAGATCTTTGGAGGAAAGATGTTATAGAAATACTAAGCATTCTAGAGTTATATTTTAAAATCACATTTAACTTGATAAGTGTCCAATTAAAAAATTTTACCAATCGGATTCCAGACCTCTTTTAAAGTAAGTACATTAGGAGGTGAAAACAATACTTCAAAAAACTGTAAAGAAAGACCTGATAACCTCTCATTTCCCCTGAGCTTTTAAAGCAGAAATATTTATTTTGATCTGAGTCAAGAAATTGTTTTGTGAATATTAGCACACAGAGCATGTGTGCACCAGCTTTTGTTTATGAGTTCCACAGTATCCCTTTAAAGATATCCTTATTACACAGGGCTATATCATCAACTGAACACAAGGGTTTGTGTCAGCCAGACTCTTTTTGTGGCTCCTATTACTTCTGATTTTACGATTTATTTTTGAAAGATAAAATTCCAAAGCAGACCGACTTCACATTAATGGGATCTCCAGTACTAGAGACATAGCAAGAACAAAAAGCTGGCTTGCCACCCATTAGAATAAACTAAATCACAACACAAATAAGGCTTCTAAGTCTTGTTCCAGACCCTTCCCCCACAAAAGTCTGGTAAAATGGGGTCTAATGAAAACCAGGCCACTGGATATCTTTTGAACATGACGACTATATGGCTACTGTCATTTAATTGCATGGGATTATGTCACATTCTTGACTCCAGGCTTTCTAACAGATTCCAACCCATGCAATAAAATCTAATGAAAGTTGGAGATAATGCATCATAAATATCCCGGATGCAATTCTTAACTGAGTGGAATACTTCAGCTGGCATAGATAGCCATCATGAGACTAAACCTCTCCCATGACCATTATTATGATACTTTCATGTCAGCTGCAGTTGTAAATACAGAGGAAAAAATGCAAAACATCTCTGTTAACTTGTCTTTTGGGTGCTGCCTGGATGCAGCCAAGTACTCAAAGCCACAGCACAAGAAAACATTCCACTGTCTACTGTCAATAAGCTGACTGGCAGAGAACAGAAAGCCTCCTGTTGCCTCTTTGTCTGGTTTTTAACTTCTTTTTTTTTTTTTTAAATAAGATGCAGAATGTGTTAAAGTCACAATAAAGGGTTCAAAAGGCAGAGCTGTTCATTTAGAGTCAAACTGTATTTGCTTCACAATACTGCAGACCATTTTTCCATAAACAGGCTACTCCAAGACAATTCTTGTAATTATTCCTCCAGTGACCATATTTATAATTTCCAAACAAAGGGCCCATTCCTGCCAGGTGCTGGCTACCACCAGCTCTGATTACTTTAATCAGGGGAGAGGGTGTCCTGCCTCTCCCAGAAGTTGCTTAAAAGCTTGCATGATTGAGTCCAAGCCTATCAGTGGAGTTCTATGAGATAAAACAGTATACTGCTTTACAAGAATTTAGAATACTCCTCAAGCTCCGATTTAAACTATATTTGGGTAATGATAATGCCCCAATTTTTGAATGTTTGGCCAGGCAGAAACATACAACTGTAAGAGTATGTGCAAGTGCAGTTTTCAAAGGTGGAGGAGGCTGTCACAAGAGTAAGACACGTACACACCAATGGGGAGGCTAGTGGCTGAGGCCTTGCATATATGCCTGAGCCTATTTTCAGAATTGCATGGAACTTAGTCAGGTCAAACTGGATGTGCACCAGCTAAGTATTGTCTTGGCAGGAGCAAGCCTCGAGCTCTCTAATCCAGGGGTTCTCAACCTTTTTCTTTCTGAGGCCCCCACAACATGCTATAAAAACTCCACAGCCCAACTGTGCCACAATAACTGGTTTTCTGCATGTAAAAGCCAGGGCCAGTGTTAGGGGGTAGCAAGCAGGACAATTGCCTAGAGTCTCAGGCCACCGGGGCCCCCCATGAAGCTACGTTGCTCAGGGTTCGGCTTCAGTCGCGGGCAGCAGGGCTCTGATCCTGGGCTTCAATCCATGCAGCAGGGCTTCAACCTTCTGCCCTGGGCCCCTGCGAGTCTAATGCTGGCCCTGCTTGGTGGCTTGCCAGAAACCTGCTTACGGCCCCTCAGGGGGCCTTGGACCCCTGGTTGAGAATCACTCTCTAATCAGCCCTGAGCTTGCTCTCACACACACTTTGCTTGAGTTTGAGGGGCATTGTACTGTGTGCAGGATTCCCCCGTTTATCTGAAACTGACCTTTTTGAAAGGTATTATATTTTTTAGAGTCCCATGGCTATCCCTATTTAATACCAGTTCAGAGTTCAGAACTAAAAGTTTTCCTCCATGACTCAAGACTTTAAGTAAAGCATCTAAACAATTTAATGTAATTTCATGAACTATCTTCTAAATAGAAACCACAAGGTACAGTTCGTGATGCATACACTCAATTAAATTAAAACAACAAAAAACATATTTATCAAGATCGAGGCTCTACTAATTGAAGTCAGTTTTTACTTATTTACCACTGCAGTGAGCAGGATGTCTACATAACATTTATGAACAATTCATGATTCTTCTTGTGTTTGCCTTTTAAGAAGGCTTATTATCCCTACTTTCTCAATAAAATTATCAAATGCTTTGCTACTAAAATCCTATAACCCTAATAGAGTCATTGAGTAACATCTCCAACTACCAGGTCACTCAAAGAAACAAGAACAGCCTAAATATCTTTTTCATAACAAAGGTTTTATGCTATGAATTTTACTAGTCAGAATTAACTAAAACTCATCAAACAAAAACATTAAAGTTTCTTGTTTCTGTTCTATACTTAAATGATTCCACAAAATCCAATGAGATAGAAATTCCTAAGTGGAGAGGACTAGTCAGAAGAATCTGTATGCAAAAAAATTCCAAATTGCAAGAACACAAATATTCTAGTAGTGTTGAACAAGTGGCCACCAAATCAGAGAAAGGATATTGAGTGTGCATTGTTAAGAGAATTCTAAAAGGAAAACAGCATCTTAAACAGCAATAATGTGCAATAATAGTCAGAGATGCCATGGCAATTCAATAGAAGTTGAGAGCATTCAGCATATTGCAGTACAGGAACCAATAATTTTAATGATGTTAACAACAACAACATTCATAGGGCTAGATCCTGTAACTGATGGGCACAGGGATCCACATTTGCAGATCCAGTTGCAGGATCCGGCCCATACTTTGCACGTCCAAGGTTCCCAATTTAGCAAAGCATGCTTAACTTTAAGTCCATGGGATTTAAGCACATGCTGAATCAGGGCCACAGAGTAAAATTTTGAGAAGTGCCTGAATAACTTAGGCTTCTAAGCCCCATTTGCAAAAGGGATTTAGACCAGATTTTTAAACATATTTAGGGGTCTAGTGGGATTTCCAAAAGCACTTAGGTACCTTACTCCCATTGAAATTAATAAGAATCTCACTAGCCGCCTATCTGCATCTTTAGGTGCCTAAAGACCTTTAGAAATTTGACAATTAGAAGCACAAAACTCTTAATCACAATGAGAATTAGACTCCTAAGTCACTTACTCTTTTTTTTTTTTTTTTTTGTTATCCACAGTATCTTACATTGGATGCTGTCAACACATCTCACAAACAGCTTCACAATGCTCCTGCTATCTAGGCATGTATTGTATTAAACTCCATTTTACAAACAATTAAAAATGAAAATTAAAAAAACTAAATCCAATTCCCTCCCCCGAAGTGCTCTATATAAGGCTGTGGATGTTTTTACATAAACTGAATAAATTTAAGCAGCTGATAAAAAAGACATTTTCAGCAACCAACTCATTAATTTTGGTAGTTTTGGTGTCTTTAAATGCAGTATAAATTAAAGATATTGGAGAACTCATTTCAGATGAGCTCCTTGTACAAAATATAGTATGAAACAGTCAATGTACATTTATACTGAACATGACATGAAGTGCAGTAGGGTTAACTTGCATGCATACCTGTTGGTGCCATTCTAGGGAAACAACAGACCCTCACAGCTTTGTTAGAAAGCACATATATTGCCGGAAAGTGACACATTTAGAGACACCTGAGGTACATGCTTCAACCCATAAGAATGCAGAATGTGGAAACAAGTTCATTCAAACGGCAAGTCACGAACATCACGAATATGATTAACTCCTTAGCTCCAAGAGCTGGATATAACCCCCATCCTGCAGCATTTAATATAGTACAGCAAAATGCAACAAGTGCTATAGTGACAGTCACAAAAATATTAACTTCATTATTATTACACTGAGGAATCCACCTGAATAAAACTACATATGCAAGATATACAATAGAACCGCAGAGTTACGAACACCAGTTACAAACTGACCAGTCAACCACACACCTCATTTGGAACCTAAGTATGCAATCAGGCAGCAGCAGAGACAAAAAAAAAAAAAGCAAATACAGTACAGTGTTAAATGTAAACTACTAAAAACATACACGGAGAGTTTAAAAAAAGATTTGACAAGGTAAGGAAACTGTTTCTGTACTTGTTTCATTTAAATTAAAATGGTTAAATGCAGCATTTCTCTTCTGCACAGTAAAGTTGCAAAGCTGTATTAAGTCAATGTTCGATTGTAAACTTTTGAAAGAACAACCAGATTTACGAACAACTTCCATTCCCAAAGTGTTTGTAACTGAGGTTCTACTGTAGATAATTGATAATAATATATAACATAATATGTAACATAACATCTGAAGAAGAGTTCTGTATAAGCTCAAAAACTTGTCTCTGTCACCAACATAAGTTGGTCCAATGAAAGATATTACCTCACCCACCATGTCTATCTAATACCCTGGGACCAACATGACTACCACAACACTGCAAACTATATATGCAAAGATAGTGGTAATAATAACAATAATCTATTAATAAAGATTACCTCTAAACTAGATTCCAGACTATTCTGACTCCTCAATACTTAGTCCAACTTTAATTATGACTTTGAATCTATCCCAGACACGGAGAGAGTCATGAAAGCTATTTGGAAATGTACTGTAATGACAACAAAATATCTAGGGCCAAAATCCACCTATTTCCTGATATAGTCTTTAAGGGAGAGATTTTCAGAAGCTCTCAGAATAGGCCTAACTCTGCTCCCATTGAACTCAGTGGTAAAATTCCTGTGGACTTCAATGTGATCAGAGTTAAATCAATGCTGAGCGCTGCTGAAAATCTCATCTGTAAAGATCTGACTTCACACACTGTTCCAATGCTGCTTCCATAGAGTTCACTGCTGAACTGTGGGTGATTATTAGTAAGATAAAGGACATTTTGTTGGGGTATGATGATGCTGTTGTCTAAAACCACCTAGAGCTCTGACCTGAAAGATTCGTATAAGAAAGTGTTGTCTGATTCTGAAGTTTTGGAATTTAATTTTTTTTACTTTAATGGATTTGTTTAAACTGCTTTATAAACTGGACATTTATATGCCAATATGTGTATTTATGACAACTAATTCCTGCACTGGCAGATATTTCTAAGACTGTTCCTTAAATTTTCCAGGAAATTTTTAAAAGATTTTGTCAAGTTTCTAAATTGTATTATGGTTTTGTTTTTGTTTCCTGCACTGTCTTGACAGTGTTATCAAGGTGTTGTCATGCATGTTTAATTGTGAAAATATCAATAACAGAAAAATGAAATAATGTATTACTGTGTTACTAGCAAAACCTGAACTAAAATTACACTGAAAATAGAAATACTTTTTCAGGTGACCAAAAATTATATTACATCATTACATTAACAGCAGTTTTATTAGTTAAGTTTAAAATGCTAACACATTCAAGTTATTAAATGTCTGAGCAGAGTTGCCTTCAGGTTTCACCCATAATAATCTCAGTGTGATTCAAAGAAACCTAGATCTCATTCCCTTTACTAGTGAGCTAGGCTTGAAAATTTTCTCAATACCTACTAGCCCAATGATTAAATCTAGTAGCCAGCGCTACTATGTGCCTTCTATCCCACCACCAAGTCTCTCCAAAGCCGTTTCCTGTAATGTAAAGGAATAGCACTGCTTGGTACTACTTATTACTAGGGTCCTATCAATTTCATGGCCATGAAAAACACGTCATAGACCGTGAAATCTGGTCTCTCCACCTTGAAATCTTTTGTGTGCTTTTACCCTATGCTATACAGATTTCACAGGGAGACTATTGTTTCTCAAATTGGGGGGGGGGCCTGACTAAAAAGGGAGTTGCGGGGGGGGTGTGTGTCACAAGGTTATTTTAGGGGGGGTAGCAGTATTGCTACCTTTACTTCTGTGCTGATTTCAGAGCTGGACAGCTGGAGAGTGGCGGCTGTTGGCCAGATGCCCAGCTCTGAAGGCATTACCCCAGCAGCAGCAGCAGCACAGAAGTAAGGGTGGCAATACCATACCGCGCCACCCTTACTTCTGTGCTGCTTCCTTCAGAACTGGGCGGCCAGACAATGGTGGCTTCTGACTCAGGGCCCAGCTCTGTGGGCAGCAGCGCAGAAGGGTGGCAAGACCATACCATGCCATCCTTACTGCTGCTGGCAGTGGCTCTGCTTTCAGAGCTGGGTTCCTGCCTGTAGCCACCACTATCCAGCAGCATCGCAGAAGGGTAGAAGTACCCCAACCACCCCCCTACAATAAACTTGCGACCCCTCCACCCCACAACTCCTTTTTGGGTCAGGCTCCCTATAATTACAACACCATGAAATTTCAGATTTAAAGAGCTGAAATAATGAAATTTACGATTTTTAAAATCCTATGACCGTAAAGATGACCAAAAGGGACCGTGAATTTGGTAGGGCCCTACTTATTATGTAATGTACTTAATGCCAACATTGTCAACACACTTTCTATTTACAAATGTAATTTACAATGGCTCTCATTTATAATAGACTCTCACATCCTGGCCTTACTCACTGACCCCCCCCCATCCCCATTTGCTTTCTTACAATGGGTTATATTTTTTCTGAGTTGTCTTCAGTGTGCTTCCTCTTTTCTTTCTCTCTCCATGTATCCCTCTTCTATCGTTCTCTTTACATACATTTTCTTCCGAATTTTCCTCTTCTTCTTTCTTCTTCTCACCAAAATCCCCCCCTCTCACACCTCTCAATAAAGTACTTGTATAATTTATCACATCAGTCTCTCACTAAACCACGTGCTCACTCCCATCCTCTCACATGTAATGCCTGGACATTTTACCAGACACCAATAAGCCAGAGATTAAACCTACTATCCAAAGACCAATGTGAAGGAGGGGGGAAGAGGGGAATGCGTTCCGGGACAACTCCAAGGTGAGAATCCAACTCCCTATCTTAACTGATAGGAAAGGTAAAGGTGGTGAACTAGAGTGTTGACCCTGCTCAGAATTCCCACTTTTGTATCAGATACTAGCTAAAAGATTTGAAGCCCCTCCAAGCTTCTCTGGCTGCTAGTAGAAGGAGCATTCTCTCACTTTCCCCATCCAACCTCAGAGATTGCTGCATGACTGGATATGGTCTGTTACTTTAGTTTTTAAATCCTCCTTCTCAGTGTCTACCAAATAGCAGGAGAGTCAAATCCAACATTGTTCTGAATGGCTGGAGTGAAAACTGACAAGACTCTATTCCATCTTCACTCTGGTGGAGCTTGGCAAAGCTATAAGCAGCAGCAGAAGCACAGGAGTTATTTGAATGAGATTTAAGAAAACAGCACTGCATTGATTCCTGCTTGCATCACGTTTGAAAGGGGCTCTTCACAATTATAAGGGATAGAAATTTCAGGTTATTTTATCTTTAAGAACGTTTATATTTTGCAGAAACTGATGGCGCTCACCCATGGAAGCTTTCTAAACACCTGTGTTATGTATGTCCATGCTGCTGTGCCATCATTTCTTCTTTAAAAGTTTTACAGTTTACATACTTTAAACATTTGTCTTAGTCCAGTTGTCTATTAGCAATATGTTGGCTGGTTTATTGTTCTGTGATGAGAAGAAGCCCCTGGGTTTGTTATTTTGTTATCTGGCTTGCATTTTAAAAAAATTCTTAAAATAGCATTGAGCTTGGGATTGATGCTTTTGAACTTATATATACACTAAAAAGATAATAAATAATAATCTCTCAACTAAATGAAACCGTCTTTATACATCTCTCTCATTTTGTATCAGGAACACTGCCAAGCAAAAACACATGACAATAGTATAGCTGTAGGTGCTGTGGGGTGATAGAGTGCCATGCTAAAATAATAGCTGACTGCATAGCTAAACTTTTACTTCTTTGAGTTTTCCTCTACACTTTAATAAATATGTTTTTTATTTCATCTGTATATTCTGGTTCCAGAAGTTCTGTGGTTGACCAGATGATCCCCAAGCCCATAGCACACCCTTTCTCTGTGGGCATAGGATAGATTTTTGTTTTTTAATTTGTGGAAAAGCTTATATCTAGTTGAGTTAAACAATTCATGAAACAACACCTAAGCCTGTGGCCTTAGAGATTTATTTTCATCTCCCCAACATTCAAACCCCAGCTGTGTCCAAAAATTGCTTGACGCAAAGAATGGGAAAAATATTTAATCAAAACAAACATAAAACTGCCATGCTGTCAAGAGCCTCCCCCAAAAAAGGCAAGAGAGGGATGGGAACAAAGAATTTCCAACCTCAAAACTTTTGATTCAGTGCAAAACACATCCAGATTCTGCTTGAAGCAAACTCTCTTGGGGAAGAGAGGGGTTTATACAACAGTGTGGAAATGGGCTCCCCCCCCCCCCCTCAATGTGGCTATGCTGATAGATGGTTCTTTGATCAAATGGGTGGAAGAGAAAGCCGGGTGGCCTGAGTTTCAAAGTGAGTGAAAAATGGTCACAAGTCATAGGTTGGGAGGCGTTCTAGCAAAGGGACAAATTGAGTATTATTATTTATTTCTATCATAGTAGCATCTGAAGACCCCACACAGGGTTTGGTGCCTCATTTGATGGTATAAAACACCTCCCTAAGGATATTCCCTGTTCCACAGAGCTCATATCCTAGGATTTAGACGAAAGGCAACAAGAAAAAACACACAAATGGGAGGACATGGTCACCTTAGAATGTGAGGTTTTGGTAGCGGGGCTGTCACTGAAGATAAGTGCTCATTCCTCCCCCAATTCCCTCAGCCATCCTCTTTTCAGAATGAAAAAACAGAACGATCTTAGACTAAAGGAAAGCCATGCTAGATTATTAGAGTATTTAAAGAGTACTTAATTCTGTGCCCCCTTTACTGTTTATCCCTAGCTCCAGCTCCTTTAATATACTTTCAAACCAGTAGCCCATAAACCTAGCTCCTTTTAATAACAATTGTGTTTTCTCCCCTGCTGAAATCTTACTGCTTTTCCTGCCCTCCTCTTTATACTGTTCTTATTGTTCTAGGTCAGTGGTTTTCAACCTTTTCTCATTTGCAGATCTCTAAAAAATTTCAAATGGCAGTGCAGACTCCTTTGTAAATCTTAGACATAGTGTGCAGACCCTCAGGGGTCCGTGGACCCCAGGTGGAAAATCACTGTTTTCTGGTAATAACCTTTTGCAGAACCCCTTAGACGGTCTGCAGACCCCCAGGAGGGCATGAACCACAGGTTGAAAACCACTGTTCTAGGCTTTTGCCCTCCCTGCCATTCCCTCTCCTACCCACTTTCAATTTACAGGCTCTTTTCTCCCTCCTCCTCTATTGCTCCAACTCATTCTTATTCTCTACCCCTTTTCTGAGGCTATGAGGTGCAGACAGAAGATGAGCCAAACAATGCAGAGTTGCTGCCTGTATCTTTGCATTGTCTGATACTTTACTGAGCTCCTCCTTTGTGGCAAAACCAGATCTCTTCCACTTGAAATTCAGATCGGCAGAACTGGTGCCCACGTGTGCACCAAGCGACCACAGGAGCATAAAAGAGCTAGGACAGCCAAAGTCCTGGCTCAGTTTACAAAACTGACTGAGAGGCCAGGAGAGTCTTGATTTTCTATATGGCATTGTCACCCTCAGAGAGAAGGAAGAACACCACTGCTGAAGTTGCTAATGGCTTTGAATATTCACTAAAAGTGGTTGCTCATCTGCTTGATTTTCCAGAGAATGGCCCCGATTCTGATGATGCCGTCCTGTGCCCTGAAAACTGGCCACGCAGGACACTGGAAATGTTCCAAAATATCTTTGTGACTGACTCTACACCATAATGTGGCAACATTGGTGACATCATGATGTCATGCTAACACAGGAAGTTGACAAAAATATTAGAAAAAATAGAAGTAATCTGGAAACGCTAAAATGCCAAAGAAACCCTTCCCCTTCCTTCTCCTGTGATTTCTCCTCTCTCCCAATTTAGTTTTCCTTTGTAGCAGAAATTAGGTGATTTTTGGCTTCCCTATCGCAGCTGTCAGTTCACCATGTCCGAACCTGTTTAAGAGACTCTGGTAAGTCTCTGGGTATGTCTACACTACAGGATTAATCCGAATTTATCTAATTCGAATTTGGGAAACAGATTGCATAAAGTTGAATGTATGCGGCCACACTAAGCACATTAATTCGGCGGGGTGCGTCCATGTACCGGGGCTAGCGTCGATTTCTGGAGTGTTGCACTGTGGGTAGCTGTCCCATAGCTATTCCATAGTTCCCGCAGTCTCCCCCGCCCATTGGAATTCTGGGTTGAGATCCCAGTGCCTGATGGAGCAAAAAACATTGTCGCAGGTGGTTCTGGGTATAGCCTCACCCCTCCCTCCCTCCCTGCATGAAAAAAAGCAACGGACAGCAGACAACCATTTCGCGCCTTTTTTCCTGGGTGAACACTGCAGACTCCATACCACGGCAAGCATGGCGCCCGCTCAGCTCAAGACAGCAGTCATGAACATTGTAAACATCTCGCGCGTTCTCATGGAGTTTATGTTGAGCCAGGACCAGAAAAATGAGGCAAGGAGGCGGTGGCGGCGGCAGTGCAGCGACAAGCGTGATGAGGACATGGACACGGACACAGAATTCTTTCAAACCGCGGGCCCCGGTGCTTTGGAGATCATGTTGTTAATGGGGCAGGTTCTATCCATGGAACGCCGATTCTGGGCAAGGGAAACAAGCACAGACTGGTGGGACCGCATAGTGTTGCAGGTGTGGGATGATTCCCAGTGGCTGCGGAACTTTCGCATGCGTAAGGGCACTTTCATGGAACTTTGTGACTTGCTTTCCCCTGCCCTGAAACGCCAGAATACCAATATGAAAGCAGCCCTCACAGTTGAGAAGTGAGTGGCGATAGCTTGCAATGCCAGACAGCTACCGGTCAGTCGGGAATCAGTTTGGAGTGGGCAAATCTACTGTGGGGGCTGCTGTGATGCAAGGAGCCAAAGCAATCACCCAGGTGCTGCTACGAAAGGTAGTGACTCTGGGAAATGTGCAGGTCATAGTGGATGGCTTTGCTGCAATGGGATTCCCTAACTGTGGTGGGGTGATAGATGGAACCCATATCCCTATCTTGGCACCGGAGCACCAGGGTACCCAGTACATAAACCGCAAGGGGTATTTTTCAATGGTGCTGCAAGCACTTGTGGATCACAAGGGACATTTCACCAACATCAGCGTGGGCTGGCCAGGAAGGGTTCATGACGCTCGCGTCTTCAGGAACACTACTCTGTTTAAAGGGCTGCAGCAAGGGACTTACTTTCTGGACCAGAAAATAACCATTGGGGATGTTGAAATGCCAATAGTTATTCTTGGGGACCCAGCCTACCCCTTAATGCCATGGCTCATGAAGCCATACACAGGCAGCCTGGACAGGAGACAGGAGCTGTTCATCTACAGGCTAAGCAAGTGCAGAATGGTGGTAGAATGTGCATTTGGCCGGTTAAAAGGTCGCTGGTGATCGTTACTGACTCGCTCAGACCTCAGCCAAACCAATCTCCCCATTGTTATTTCTGCTTGCTCTGTGCTCCACAATCTCTGTGAAAGTAAGGGGAGACCTTTATGGCGGGGTGGGAGGCTGAGGCAAATCGCCTGGCTGCTGATTACGCGCAGCCAGACACCAGGGCGATTAGAAGAGCACACCAGGAAGCACTGTGCATCAGAGAAGCTTTGAAAACCAGTTTCATGACTGGCCAGGCTACAGTGTGAAATATCTGTTTGTTTCTCCTTCATGAAAACGCACCCACTTTATTGACTCATTCTCTGTAAGGAACCCACCCTCCCCCTTCCCCAAGCTTGCTTTCAAACCAAATAAAGTCACTATCGTTTAAAAATCATGTATTCTTTATTAATAGATTATAAAAAGAGGGAGGGAATCCGGGTGAGGTTTGGGAGGAGGATTGGCGGGAAGGAAAAGGCCACTAAAAAAAGGTTAAAAAAATGACAGCCTTTTGCTTGGGCTGTCCACTGGGGTGGAATGGGAAGGTGTATGGAGCTTCCCCCCCGTGTTCTTACACGTTTGGGTGAGGAGTCTATGGAACATGGTGAGGGGGGAAGGAGGGTTATACAGGGGCTGTAGCGGCACTCTGTTACCCTGCTGCCGTTCCTGAAGCTCCACCAGACGCCGGAGCATGTCTGTTTGCTCACGCAGCAGCCCCAGCATTGCATCCTGCCTCCTCTGATCTTCCTGCCGCCACCTCTCATCTCGAGTGTCTCTCCTCTCCTCCCGTTGGTCCCTCCTGTCCTCACATTCACTGGCTTCTTTTCTATACTTTGAAACCGTGTACTTCCACTCATTCAGATGAGCTCTGTCACTGCGGGTGGATTCCATGATTTCTGCGAACATCTCATCTCGCGTCTTCTTTTTCCGACGCCTTATCTGTGATAGCCTTCGGGACGGAGGAGGGAGGCTTGAAGAATTTGCAGCTTTGGAGGGAGGGAAAAAGAGGAGAGAATTTTTTTAAAAGATACATTTTGCAGAACAATGCTTATACTCTTTCACGGTGACCAACACTATTCACATTACATAGCACATGTGATATCTGTGCAAGGTCGCATTTTGCCTCTTAATATTGAGTGCCTGTGGCTTTGCTGCTAGAGATCACAAACGCAGGTCTGGGCAACAGAATTCAGCTTGCACGCGGCCATGGTAAGCCATTGTCTTTCGGCTTCTGCGTCGTCCTTTCCCACATACCAAGCAAAGCCCATTGAGTGCTGCGGTTTTCCTGTTAACGTTCAGCAGCAGAAAACAAACTAACCCCCTCCCCCATCCAATTCTCTGGATAATCGCTTTATCCCTCCCCTCACCGCGTGGCTGGTATCAGGGAAGATCCCTGCAGGAACCAAACTAACACCCCCCACCCCGCCATGAATTCTCTGGGATGATCGCTTTACCCCTCCCCCCACTGCGTGGCTGGTATCAGGGAAGATCCCTGCTAGCCAAACGCGAAAAGCTCTGGGCCAATTCCCCACCCCCACCCCCGCGCTTGGCTAACTACAGGGAAGGATTTCTTTTCAGCCACAGGCAAACAGCCCAGTAGGAACAGCCACCTCTGTCCCCTTAATTAAATTCCTGTATTTCAACCAGGTTACCATGAGCGATATCACTCTCCTGAGCATTACACAGCAAGATAAAGAACGGATGTTGCTTGAATGCCAGCAAACACCGGGACCATACGCTGCCAGGCTTTGTCATGCAATGATACCAGATTACTTGCTGCAAGCATGGCGCGGTCAAGTGCCCTACCATGGAGGACTGAATAAGGCTGCACTGCCCAGAAACCTTGTGGAAAGGCTTTTGGAGTACCTCCAGGAGAGCTTCATGGAGATGTCCCTGGAGGATTTCCGCTCCATCCCCAGACACGTTAACAGACTTTTCCAGTAGCTGTACTGGCTGCGAATGCATCCCAAGTCCTCAGGGCAAAGTAATCATTAAAAACCCTTGCTTTTAAAACAAGTTTTATATTTTAAAAGGTAAACTCACCTGAGGTTCCTTCCATGGGGTCGTGGTCTTGGATACTGGGTTGGGAGGGTACTTCAGTCAGGCTGAGTAAAAGATCCTGGCTGTTGGGGAGAACGGAGTGCTGGGTGCTCTTTGCAAGCTCGTCCTCCTCCTCCTCTTCCCCATTCGCAGAATCCTCAGGTGTAGCTGATGAGATTATCCCCGCCTCGGAATCCACGGTCAGGGTGGGGGGGGGGTAGTGGTGGCGGCCCCCCCTAGAACTGCATGCAGCTCGTCGTAGAAGCGGCATGTCCGCGGCTCTGACCTGGAGCGACCGTTTGCCTCCTTTGTTTTTTGATAGGCTTGTCTGAGCTTCTTGACTTTCACGTGGCACTGATCTGAGTCCCTATTGTGGCCTCTCTCCATCATGCCCTTGGAGATTTTTTCAAAAGTTTTGGCATTTCGTCTCTTTGAACGAAGTTCTGCTAGCCCTGAATCCTCTCCCCATATAGCGATCAGATCCTGTACCTCCCGTACGGTCCATGCTGGTGCTCTTTTTTCGATTATCGGCCTGCATGGTTACCTGTGCTGATGAGCTATCTGTGGTCACCTGTGCTCTCCACGCTGGGCAAACAGGAAATGAAATTCAAATGTTCGCGGGGCTTTTCCTGTCTACCTGGCCAGTGCATCCGAGTTCAGATTGCTGCCAGAGTGGTCACAATGGTGCACTGTGGGATAGCTCCCGGAGGCCAATACCATCAAATTGCGGCCACACTAACCCTAATTCGAAATGACAAAATCGATTTTGGCGCTACTCCGCTCGTCGGGGTGGAGTACAGAAATCGATTTAAAGAGCCCTTTATTTCGAATTAAATGGCTTCGTTGTGTGGACGGGTGCAGGGTTAATTCGATTTAACGCTGCTAAATCTGAATTAAAGTCATAGTGTAGACCAGGCCTCTGTGACTGACAGAATGTGCTGATTCTCTGCACCAGTTACCTCTCCCCTGGTCTCATCTCTCTCTTCTCTCTAATTCCAGCTGTGTCAGTCTTGTCTTCCTGCTGATGCACTGGCTCACTATGCTCAAGCTGCTTTGCTGGACAGAACACCACTTCCAGCTGAGGAGTTAGTGAAGTGCACACTAGTGCTTCCTTATCTCTTTGTCCCAGGTATGTTGATGCTAATAGAGAGAGCTCAGTGTAACCGCAGGGAGACTAAACCCTGAATCTTTTAATTTGCCAAAACAAAGTGATATGAGAACCCAGATACTCCCCTTCTCTTCTCCCCCCTTAACCCTGGTTATCTAAGCTTATGTTAATAGATCAGTCAGTTTATTCTGAGTAATAGCTTTCTGCTGTAATTTAAAGACTCATACTTCAAGAAAAGTGAACCCAGAAAGGAAGTCTACACTGATAAGAATTGAAATTCTGATATTTTCCATATGTGCCAAATATATTTTCTTCAAAAAAACACACTGAAGTACAGATTACTTTGTAAAGAGTTCAGAAGGTCTTTGCAGCCAACCTCATTCTCCAACCACCAAAAAAGAAATACTAAACAAGAAAAAACATTCAAACGACAAAATAAGATGGGTTAGCGTATGTACCGGGGCCAAACTTTTTTGTCTTTTTTAAACCACATGCTAATAAAATATTTCTTACTACTGCTAATAATATTTTAAACTAAGTTATGGGTCTTCAAAGCTTATCATACAAAAACTCAGTTTTATTTCTGACTATTTTTTTCTTTTTTTAAAGTTTTCCATGTGTAATTTCTAATATTACAAGCCCTTTATGTATGCTCCTCCCTACACTTTTAGTATGACAGGCCCTCTGGGAAACACGCTGTAGGCTGTTCCTTGTCCTGGACACCAGACATGTTGATGTTCACATATCTCTCTTGCATGTTCAGAATCAATATACAGCTATTCTTCACACCACCCTCTAAATATGCTTGAAATTTATTTTGCTCTCATAGTACTTATTTACTTGTTCATACTAGCTCTTGAAAAAGTATTTGTTAATATGGTGCTAAATGCCAGCTAAACCTAACGTTTAAAAAAATAACCGTTGAGGGGAAAATTAAATTTAATGTAGCTTGTTTTATAACCAGGAATAACTTGGTGGAGTCTGAAAAGAAAGTTATTTTACATGTGCACATTACTACATTTAGACTGAGATATAACAGAGGAACTATGATTCTCAATTCCTACCACTATTTGACTGTATGTGACATTATGTTACACCAGTTCATCTTGAAAATATTTTTGTTTTTCATATACTAGGCAGATTTCAAAACATGTGAAAACAGAATTTTCTTAGAAGACAAAGTTGGAAACATGATGTGAAGCAATACAAAGCTAGCTTGGAAAAAATCCAGAGAAATAAAGTTCAGCTGATTTGAAGTATTCTCCTAATTTGAAACACAAAAACGACATACTACAACCTTTTGTTTACTACATAAGCGAGAAAAATAAAAAGGATCTAAGAATCAGATTTAAAGTTTTTTTCACCTGACTCTGGGCAACACTTGGAACACAATGTTAAGATAATGAATGAATCTACCCTGGGGCTTTTAAGTTCTCCCAAAGTATCTTGACTTGTTGGAAGAGGTTAGGACTTCATGCATACCTGAAAGTAATCCACACCAGCGGAAATCAATGATCAATGGACTAAATGGATGAAGAGTGAATCTGAAGGAGTAAAAGAGACGAATAAAGGGGTTTCTGCAATATTCTCACTCTTCCCTTACCACCCTGATTCCTTGGAATCCCCATTGGTGATCTTTTGGAGTTTGCAGATGATTGTCTTTCATAAAATGAAAGCCAGTTATCACTGGGGGATCCGCAGGTAGCTAATGAGACCGATCCAGGATCCACAGATCTTGTCACAACTGGGGCAGACATTTCCCAATGGAAGGGCATTTCTGGATTGCTGAGTCTGGGTGTGGCACGTTCTTTCCTCCTTTCCCATTTCTCCACTGGATCTTGAAATACCGGGATCCTTGTCACCATGTCCTTTTCCATTTTGGTCTGTCGAGCGCTTGGGTTTCCCATGAGTTTGTCAATATTGCACTCCTTCATGTTGGCTTTAAAGGTGTCTTTGAAGCATTTTTTTTTTTTTTAACCTGCCGCTTGTCTGTTGAGCGTTGGCAAAAAATCCCAATAAAAACCAAACCAAACCAGAGAAGACTCATTGAATTTGGCAGTCTCTGGATAGGACTGGAACAGGGATGAAGACTCAACTATCCTCTCATCCGTGTCCCTTTAGGACAAGGTTGAGGCAGAAAGACAGTGAAAATACCCCATATCATCCCGCCGATCTACTTCCCATATATCAGCTCTCGTCCCCTAGTGCCCCTCCTCTACTTGCGCTACATTGATGACATCTTCATCATATGGACCCACGGAAAGGAGGCCCTTGAAGAATTCCACCTGGACTTCAACAATTTCCACCCCACCATCAACCTCAGCCTGGACCAGTCCACACAAGAGATCCACTTCCTGGACACTACAGTACAAATAAGTGATGGTCACATAAACACCACCCTATACCGGAAACCTACTGACCGCTATACGTACCTACATGCCTCCAGCTTCCATCCAAGACACATCATACGATCCATTGTCTACAGCCAAGCCCTAAGATACAACCGAATTTGCTCCAACCCCTCAGACAGAGACAAACACCTACAAGATCTTTATCAAGCATTCGTAAAACTACAATACCCACCTGGGGAAGTGAGGAAACAGATTGACAGAGCAAGACGGGTACCCAGAAATCACCTACTACAGGACAGGCCCAACAAGGACAATAACAGAACACCACTGGCCATCACATACAGCCCCCAGCTAAAACCTCTCCAGCGCATTATCCACGACCTACAACCTATCCTGGAAAATGATCCCTCACTCTCACAGACCTTGGGAGGCAGGCCAGTCCTTGCTTACAGACAACCCCCCAACCTGAAGCAAATACTCACCAGCAACTACACACCACATCACAGAAACACCAACCCAGGAACCTATCCCTGTAGCAAACCTCGTTGCCTACTCTGTCCCCATATCTACTCTGGCAACAGCATCAGAGGACCCAACCACATCAGCCACACCATCAGGGGCTCATTCACCTGCACATCCACTAATGTCATATATGCCATCATGTGCCAGCAATGCCCCTCTGCCATGTACATTGGCCAAACCGGACAGTCCCTCCGCAAAAGAATAAATGGACACAAATCGGACATCAGGAATGGTAACATACACAAGCCAGTAAGTGAACACTTCAATCTTCCTGGTCATTCTATCACAGATTTAAAAGTCACTGTCATTGAACAAAAAAACTTCAGAAACAGACTTCAAAGAGAAACAGCAGAACTAAAATTCATTTGCAAATTCAACACCATTAATCTGGGCTTGAATAGGGACTGGGAGTGGCTGGCTCACTACAGAAGCAGCTTTTCCTCTCCTGGAATTGACACCTCCTCATCTATTATTGGGAGTGGACTACATCCACCCTGACTGAATTGGCCTTGTCAACACTGGTTCGCCACTTGTGAAGTAACTCCCTGCTCTCCATGTGTCTGTATATAATGCCTGCATCTGTAACTTTCACTCTATGCATCCGAAGAAGTGAGGTTTTTACTCACGAAAGCTTATGCCCAAATAAATCTGTTAGTCTTTAAGGTGCCACCAGACTCTTTGTTGTTTCCCATATATCTAATTATCTTGATTTTTATACCACATTCATCTCCTTGGGACTGTCACTATGAGGTACCTGGTATTTTGCTGAGCAGAAGAATTCAGTGCCCCGCATTGTCAGGCTAAAATTACCCACTATGCCCTATGTTCAAATACACTTTTTTCATTCCACTAAGGCAGGGGTAGGCAACCTATGTCATGTGTGCCGAAGGCAGCACATGAGCTGATTTTCAGTGGCACTCACACCACCTAGGTCCTGGCCACCGGTCTGGGGGGCTCAGCATTTTAATTTAATTTTAAATAAAGCTTCTTAAGCATTTTAAAAACCTTATTTACTTTACATACAATAGTTTAGTTATATAGTATAGACTTATAGAAAGAGACCTTCTAAAAACGTTAAAATGTATTACTGGCACACGAAACCTTAAATTAGAGTGAATAAATGAAGACTCGGCACACCACTTCTGAAAGGTTGCCGATCCCTGCACTAAGGTGGTTATAAAGCCGCTGACTGGCCCATTTACAGGTGCTTACCCTCTCTGAGATCTCTGTGGACAAATGGCGGTGGAGAGAAAAGTAGCAAGATGAGGGTGCCAAAGGAAAGAAGGAGATAGAGGGGGAGTGATGAGGGCATGGAGGTGAGGAAAACAAACAGAAAGAGTAGAGGCAGAGACTCAAGAGAAAGGAGTCAGAAAAAGTCCTCCCCTATTTTCCCCATCAGAAATAGTGCCCACTTGTCAGAAATAGATGGGAAATGAAGCACTAAGACTTCTTCAAGCAAGATAAATAGAAATGGGGACTTTTTTGGGGCAAATAGTAAGTTTGCTGAAAAATACATCTTTGAGGGCTCTGAAACTTGCAAATTTGGATCAATTCACCGAATACTTTCATCTGGATTTTTTTTTTTTTTTGAAATGTCAAAACAAAACATTTTGACACTTCGGAAATGAACCATTTCAAACATATCGTTTCAAATCAACCTTTTATTTAGAAAATTTCATTCCAGACAGACATTTAAACATTCCCCTAGAGCCAAGCAATTTTTTTTTGTTTTTTTGTTTTATTTCAGTGAGGAAAACTGAAAAAAAAAATCAGTTTTGGTTCAAAACAAACCTACTTTTTTATTTTTCAGATCAGCCACTGAACCAAAGAAATCAATTATTCACTCAGCTCTAAGTATGAGCAGGCCAAGTCATTACAGACAAGACTGACAGCAACACTTAGAGTTAAGACTGCCTGACACTTTCCATTATGAGACCTCATTTTCACTTGCTTATAACTACCAAACTTCAACCATTCAGGCTGAAATTTTCCATGCTGGGTTTCTGTCACAGGCTGAAATTTTAAGAAAGTTTCAGCAGAAAGAATTCTGTTATTTGCAAGAATTAAATTAGGGAAAATAAATTGGTTTTGCTCATGTTAAAAAAAAAAAAAAAAAAAAGTCTTACTAACATTTTTCTTGATAAGCTCTAGCACCTTCATCTATTGAAATAGAGATTGAAACTTGGCCCTGTTGGGGGGGGGGAGGGGATGAGCAGGGGAGGGTGTCACCAAGGAGTTAGACAATTGCATTTTGCTGTTCCAGTGAAAATCCATCCAGACTTGGCCAAGTTGTTAGCTTCTGAAAACCATTATTTGCACAAGCTCAGTAGAGGCTTGTTAACAAAATTCTTGGCAATATAATTATCCAAACATTCTGTCTGCATTGAGTGTGTTCCATCCTGGGGCCCTAGGGGCCAAGCAGGACTTTGTCTGCAATTGCTCCTCCTTGCAACCTGGGGATGCTGTAACACTGAGCACTTTGCAGACAAGTAAACTGAAGAACAGTTAGTGTAAGTGACTTTTTCAATGTCAGAGAACACATCAATGGTAGAGATGTGCATACAACATAAGTCTTGAGAAACTATCCTTTGCCTAAAGAAGGAAAGGAACACTTCAGGGAGTCGCAGGTGTATGTGTGCATTTCAAACAGGATGACATTAAGAAAATGAAATTTCAGCTGAATGCCATGAAAAGCCTCCTAGGACCAGTATAGGCCTCATTGCTGGGGATATTTAAATCTAAACAAAGCACTAGTAAGTATGCTATCATGCAATGAGCAATCCTGTACTGCCAGAAGTACTCACTATTTGATCTTCAGTAATAGTTTTATTTTTTAATCTGCAATGCCTGGGATATTATTAAGCCAAGCAAGCACCTTCTCATAGCTGACATCTAAAAGGAACTCAAAATAGATTTGTTGCAACATCCTCTTTGTTCTGCATCTGAAACTATTGCAATATTCTTTTTAATCATCTTACCTCCAAGTTATACAGATATTTGAAGTGGTTTTCCTGACTGGCAGCTTTTCTCACAGCCTGAGCCAATTCCACAGCTCCTCTACCGCCAGCTGACCAGTGATTGCAGGGCACTGCATCAAATGCTCCAGACTGTTTTGCAATCTCACAGACTAAATCAACTTCAGCATGGGAGTCAGTTCTGCCAACCAAACAGTTCAATGTCATTATTTTGTTTATTTACTCTTGTACAGCCTTATTTGTTAAGCAATGCTCTGTAGTTACAATTGTGAAACAAGTTAGTTATGGAAATCATACAATTATTAAATGTTTGTAAAACCCCCAAATGTTTTAAGTACATTGAAGTAGGAATATTTCATTTAAATAAGTATTACAAATCACATACAATACCATTCTATATTTATGTGATTTGAAAACCTCTAAAAGAGGCAGCTAGAGGGGTTTTTAAAATGTTTATATGCCTCAGGATGTATAAAAAGTTTGATGAATTTACTTTTTTTTTTAAATCCTTTCTACAAGTCAAATATAAACTATTCTCTGATTTCTTTAAAAGCTTCTCTCTTCATGCCATGTAACAAATGTAAATAGGAAGCGCCCTAAATGAAATGCTGAAAATTACATTACAGTTTTCTGAATTTTAAAATATTTTCAGGACTGAACAAGCATATTTAATTACGTCACAACACCAGTAGAATCTTTGTAACTCTTTTAAGTGGTATATGAAGTTAATACTGATTCCACTTCCTGGATTTTCACCCAGCTGTGAGTGGTAATATATTTAATATACTATATAAGGTGCGGAAGTAAGTGATTATACCTAGTGCAAAGACAATGAGCTTGATCTTTGGGGTCTACTAGCATGAGTAAAGGATGGATTGACTTACTTGAAGACATTTAGAGCAACTACAACAGGAACTCCAAAGAGTTGAGCAATCTGAATTTGCTTCTGTAGATTACAACAGCCATCAGCTACCAGCTGGAGATTCTACATCATTAAACAAACAAAAAAACAAAACAGAAATGGCAAGATGTGTCGCATCTTTTCTAGCCAAAGAAATTTCCAGAAATTACAACAAACATGGTTAGTTATAATTATTTTTATATTTATGGGTAACCTTTATAACAGGCTTCAGACAAAATACTTATGTATCCTATTCATTCTGACTTCAGTAGCAGCAGCCGCATTTACATAACTGAGCAGGGTCCAGATCTTTTACATTTGAGCATGCTGCCAGATTGCTCCCTTCTGGGACACAAGCAAGACAGAGCTGCTGCCAACTGGCTGCCAATCAATCAATAAACAAGATGCCAGAAAACATCTGTGGGCTGGTTGACATTGGCAGTGGTGTGGACTGCTGCCAGTTCCCCCCTACTCTAATTCGTGGCTCCATCTAAAGGAGTTACACAGTAATACAATTCATTAAGACATTTGCTGCAGAAGCTTTCCATCACAGGACTGGCGCTATCTCATCTGGTTCCTCCTAGGATCCTTTTTCACCAGATATCCAGGCCCAGGGAGGACAAATGGAAGGAGGAGATGGACTAGCCTTCTCATTCCCCTGCCAAGCTCAAATGCAGGGAGAGTTCACTCAAATCAAAATCCTTTGTGTGATGCCACTTACCTTGTGAGATTGCACTAATGTGGGCATTCTATTAAATGCCCAAATACCAAAAGCTTCCCAGAGAGGATGGTTGACAGGGATGCTAGCTGACATGAGGCCCCATTCAACTCCCACTGAAGTGAATGGAAAATCCCACTGACTTCAGTGGGAGGCGGTTTAGGCCCATAGAAATGTAGATCATAAGCCTCTCAAACTTGGGACATTTAAAATACAAGACAAGCCCACTCAGACAGCTTTCTCTTTCCCACACATGTGAACATACAAGCATACAGTCCAGGTGATTTAGTACTGTTGAGTTTCTCAGGTTGTTCCATCCTGTTCCCTACTTAGAGGTTTTAGGCTTTGCCAACCAAGGCTGTATACTGATTTTCCATGGAAAAGTACATTGGAATATAATTTGCCCATCATGTAATGTAAGGACAGATATAAAAATATTTTACCTTCATTAATCCCTCCATTCCTGAATCCACTGTTTAGAACTACTATATGAGAACTAAGTATTATAATAATTATTTGTATGAGCCAAACATGGTAATGGTTTATAGAAGTGAAGTGGTTGGAAGATTTCTATATCAGAAATACATACGAAACCTAATAACCAGGTTGCAAAACAGTAATTAAAAAAAAAGTATACAGCAGCTAAAGCACAAGTAATAGGCTATACATAGGCTTTATCCACAAAGATGAAACAGAGCCCACACATTTATTCTTTAAACATGTATAGCCTATGTTTGAGTTGTGCCATCTTGCAGTCTAATCCCAGGCATGAAGAGCAGGATTAATATTAAGCCTTAGAGTCAGCACATTATCCTAACACATGAGACTGGACATGACACTATTTTGAATGTGTTAAAGAGCCTCTTCCTGTTTCATTTCCTAGGGCCATTTGTTTATGATTTTTTTGTATAAGGTGAGGCTTGGAAATAGTGGCTCCCTGTCCTTAGCATGAACAGATATATATAGACAGTTCAATTCTTGGTACACTCAGTTTATGTTTATAGTTATATAAATGCCACACTATTACTTTCTGTAGATTTTCATATATACTTTAATTTTACTTACAAATGTCAAGGGAAGGAGGAATAGAAAAAGGGAAAGAAATGCCAATATTTTCAGCCCCTAAATTGTAAATGGCCTTAGGCATGGATATTAATCTCTCCGTAGGTAAATAAAATACTTGTGAAAAAAGATAACTGAACACACACAATGAATAATCAGGTTCCTTCACATGGTAATGACACAAGTAGATCCCTTAATGGGCATCTTGGTTAGTCCATGAATCCAGACAATATACCAAGAATAACTTTCCAAGTTTCAGGAGATGAAAATTGAAGAAGTTTGCACAATATTTTACTATAGTTAACATATTTGTCTGATAATCTGAATTCAAGTGTCATTGTTTTGATGTAAATAGAAAAACTCAATTTTTAACCTGAAAAAACTTTTGATCAAGGAAAAAAGGAGGTTACACTTCACGGTGGCTCTCTCTCGTAAGAGTACTGAAGTGAAATAGAGTTCCTTTGTAGGCGCTCAGCTCTCCAATTCTATCCTGGTGGGTGCTCTAGAAATATCTGAGAGTTACTCAATTGAAGTAACTTCCAAGGTCAAAAGATATCTAACACTAGGAAAGGGCTTCTTAAGTCTGAATGCTACCACTGCTATCTTACTATGATATTGCACCCAATCCATACAACCGAGTAAACAGAGATTTTCTTCCCTTTGTAGGTATTTTTCATATTTATTTTTAAATTGTATCATAAAACCTCAATCAAGAAGTGCTTGTTGCATCTACTGCCTGCATCTAAACTCGCCACTCTCCTCTTGCTTTATTGTTTGCAAAGTAACTGGCAACTGTGTTGTTTTAGACCTTTTCAAATCAGAACTTTATAAAAAGGACAGGATTAAGTTTTCCAGTAATTGCTCTTACCTCTTCTGTATATTCTTTCTTAAGAGGGGCACCAGCAGTTACCTGAAATCATAAGCAAGTAAAATTAACAATCATCTAACAATATTAGTCAACTACCTGCCTGGTCAGGAGTATAACCTTTTAAAAACTTTTGTACTCCAAAACATCACGCGCATTGACAATACTAAATAAGACAACTACCTTCCTTTCCAGCAACAGAAGTTCAGTACAACCACAGACCATAGCCTTAGAGAAAGTTACAGCTGTACAAAGCGAATGGCAAAATTTATCACTTCCCCCCGACCCAAAAATAAGAATTTATGTCTTCTCAGTTTATTACAGCAGTGACTCGGTGTCAGGGCTTTCTTAAAAAAAAAAAAAAAAAAACAACCCACCACAGTTATGATCAGAAAATTACTATGAAAAAATGGCAACTGGTTAAGAAATCGGTTCTCTGTGTGGATTTTAAATCCTATCTGCTGATTTTGGTGACAAAATGAATTTTTACAACTTTACACAATGTTTGTATTCTAAGGCTAATATAGCTATTGAGACAGATATAGCAATTTCCTGCAATATCCTTGGGAGACCTTCTTGAATTAAGTATCTTTGGGAGCCATCATATTGAATGGTTTATGTATTATTGTGGGCTGGGATTGTATGTAACCTTTTGACAGGGGAGATGTGACAGATGTGAGACCTGGGGATTCAAAGGACTATGCTGAACAACGTTCCAGACAAGAATGGACTTTTGGATCAAAATGTGAGAAGTCGTTTTCCTGGGGAATAACTAGGAGGAGGTGAATGCAAATTCCTCACCTCTCATTATGCAAAAATCCAGCCTTTTGAAGCTCCGCCCTGAGAAGTGAGCCACTGTCTACTGATCAATATTACATGCAGTCAAGATCAAAGGGCCAAGCTGTATAAAGGAAAGACTGATCTATTCCTGGGGGGTTCTGGCTCTGAAACTGAGACAGTTATGAACTTGTAATCAAGGGGAAAACCCAGTTGTGAGATTCAAAGGATTGACACCTTCCAGAGCCTGAGGCTGGAGTTGGGAGAACCTCTGGTAAACTTTTTAACATGTGTGTAGATTCTTTTATTGTTTTGAATATGTTTTCTCTGGAATGTTTTCACCTTAAGAATAAATGAGCTTGCTTATGTCATTAGTAACATATAACTTGGTCAATTATGCTGTTCACAGCCTTTAAAGAGAAAGCGAACCACAGATGTGGCTTGTTTAGGTAGTCTGGCTTGTTGGGAATATCACAGTGTAGGCAGGGAACTGTGAAGCCTGGAAAAACCCTGGTCAGGAGGGAGAGAGACATGGGTCTCTGCCCAAGAGATATGACACTTGAGAAGCCAGGTGCCTAGAATGGGTACCCCTGAGGGACCATGGAGCGGGAATACAGATGTAATTGCACTGAACTGTGACAGCTACCGGAGAGTGAGCTGGCTTTGCTCCTGGCTTGGGCATCTACAGAACTTTAACTAGGTTCTGACTGTAGAATCCTATTTAAAAAAAAAAATAATCAAACAATGAGATGCTCACCCTGACTGCAGTCACTTTACACTGGGCAAAAGTGCTGGAGTAGCATAAAAAGGCCCCCCTGCATCTGCTGAAGGAGGATTCTCCCATTGCTGGAACTGTGGAAGACTGCCATATGCTGCCTTCCAAGGAGCCCTGGAAAGTTCTGGTGTGAGGAGCATGCCGAGGGCCGGGGTGCAGTGCTGCAGCCCAGGGATGTTGCTATTACTTATACAGCTCTCAGGGGCTGTCTAAATTACATCAGGGGCTGCTATCCAATCATAAAAGAAAGAAAATATATACTGTTTCCAGGAATTGGAAACACTGCCTTTCCTCCAGCCACAAGATTAGTGTACAGATTTAGGTATAAAGTTACTAAATAGTTGATCGCAGGTGACACAGATGTTGTCATCTTTCATATATATAAAGCACACAAAGGCGGCAGAAATCTGTATTTAACTAGCTGAGAGGATAGCATCCCAGCACAGAGGGCATAAGCAACTGACAGCAGGAATGGACACAGCACTCTTGTGGCTGATGGAATCGTGCCTTGTGGGCAGCTGCAAATTAGAGCAACACTAAGGCTGCTCTACATGATTCCTTGGGACCAGACTGGCAGCACAAATATCAAGTCGTCACAAAGGTTTGGTTTATACAGTCACTTTTATAGCTAACGTTCCAGACCTATGATTTGGCCCATTCTGTCCTTGTACAGTATATTGTGTGGGGCAATCTACAACGTACATTTGTGAAAGACAAGGGTTAGATAAAATCAATACATAGTTAGAAAGGGCAGGTTTAAATTCCCCTTTTGCTAGACTGAATAAAAATTTTCACCTCCATGTACTATCATGAAATTTATGGAGGAACAACATGTCAAAAGATAAAAGAGCTGTATGTGTTGGGTGAGAATGACAGACAGGTAACACTATGACAACAATATTTTGGGTATTTAATCTTAGAAAACTTGGCACCAAAAGGTATGAATAAGGGAAAATCTCAGCACTTATTCTCTCTGAGATGATTAGATACAAGGAAGGCTCTGTGCATTCCACAATTCTGTGGTTGTAGAAACAGCTCTGGAATTTGCCCCCAATATGAGGCTCCACAGAAAGTTGTTTCCCTGGCAGTATCAGATCCTTTCAGAATGCTGGGCAGAGAAGCTGACGCATGTTGCTAGGCTTTCAGTGTCTTTGCCTGGTTAGTAGAGCGCCAGTCACTCATAGGAGTACTCCTGATTCTGCCTGATTGAGTGAGGAGTGCCTCTGTGACTAGCAATCTACAAGACCCGGCTTGGGCCCATGCAGAGGGAGTGATATAGTGGGGAAAGGGGAACACCATACATTCATTTGTATCAGGTGGCTTGGAAAAGAAAAGGAGTCAAACCTATGGGGGAGAGAGGGAGGAAGTTCCCTCCACCTCAGTGGCAAAAGCCACAGGCCTTCCAGTCACAAGACAAGAGTCTCAAAACTCCCTGATTCCACTAAGCACACTGCAATCTGAATTCCTCTCTCCCCATCAGCTGCCAAGCACTCTGGCTCATAACAACCCTGCACTCATAGTGACCATGCACTTAGGTATTAACACCACTGAGATTTACAAATCACTATTTTAACAGGCATGGGAGAGAATGTATATAAATAATTTTTCAAAGGATTTTTAAAAAATATAAACAAACTTCACTCCCTTTTCTAAGAATGAGTACTTCTTCATAGCTATATAATCCTTACTCATTTGGTTTGAGTCCTATAATCTCCTAGGGAAATTCAGGAATGGACATCAGTGTGATGAGGGAGTTTAGGAAGGAGAATTTCTAAACAACTGTTTACATTAAGAGCTTTTCTAGCCACTTTTAACATTCAGAATTTTATACATATTTCAAATGTTAATGACAATGTTTCAGGTTTATCATTTGTGTTCCAAGAAAGGTGCAGATACTTACATTTGGCCCTCCTCCGTGCATTTTCAAAGCCCTCACTGTAGCAACAAGCACAACCACACTGGGAACTAAGCCAGATGCTCTGCATTTGATGTTAAAGAATTTCTCCATCCCAATGTCAGCACCAAAACCAGCTTCAGTTACTGTTAAGGATAAAGAACTCAGTTAAAGGCAAGGGACGCTTCACTTTATTCTAGTATGCCGCATACTTTTAAAAATGCAACTGCATTCATTTTGCCAGACCTCCAGAGTTCTATTTACATGACTGATTTTGATTATCTTCAACCATTTATTGCTCACAGTAAGTTCTCTTTTTCCTGATAAGTACAATATGTCACCCAAGCGTACTGCATAAAAAAGTTAAGTGAAATCTTTTAGTAGCATCCAGTCCTGTGTTACAACTATTTTAGTGTAGTTATGTACATTAAAATACTTTTAAAAAACCAAACAAACCTTCCCTCTATTATTCCCCCTCACATATTTTTACTAGATACGGGTGGACCTGGATCTGAAACCCCTTGAATTTTGGGAACGTTTAATCCAAGTCTGAAATGTGTGGCTCATCTCTAGCTTTTACAGAGCAGACATGCAATTTCAAAATTGAAAGACAGGGTTATTCACAATCATCTGCTCTCAGACAATGTTTAAACAAATACAATACTAAATACCTATAAAATCATATTGATATTGTGCAATTGAACAATGAGAGTAATTAATCATTGGAACAATTTACCAAGGTTCGTGGTGGATTCTCCATCACTGACAATTCTTAAATCAAGTGGATGTTTCTCTGGATGTTTCTTCTAAAAGATATGCCCTAAGAATTATTTTGGGGAAGTTCTATGGCCTGTGCTATACAGAAGGTCACACTAGATGATCACAATGGTCCCTTCTGGCCTTGGAATCTATGAAACCATTAATCTACGAGTTAAAAATATCCAAGGGAAAATGTCCATATTAGATGAAATAATGATATTGTTGTGACTCTTGAGCCATTTGCACTAGTTTCTTCTCCACTTGCCATATATTCAATTGCTTCAAACCTGGTGGGGTGCCAGGTTCCCTGGGATACCCACATCCACAGCAGTCCATAGAGACAGCCACGCTGCATGGGAGCAAGCTAATAAGTTCTGTTCCATTCCCGCCCGTTCCACTACAAATCAGTAATGATTCTGTTCCTTGAGTGCCCTTCCCCTGAATTTCTCCATCATCCAGCAGACTCCATTCTTTGGGATCGTCTCTTATCCTTAACTCTTAATAGGGATACAACAGAACTTGAAGTCTCCCAGTGAGACATCAAAGCAACATGCATGACTCTCCATGGCTTCCCAGTTAGTTGTGTCCTGTTGCATTAAAAGCTGGATGGGAATCCCCAGAATTCAGCAGAGGGGGACACCTTTATTTGTTCAGCTATGCATCTACGACTCTTCATCCTCTTAAGTTCGCTTTCCCTTCAAATGCTGAAATACCTAAACTCAGCATTTTACAAGTGAATTGAACCATGTACAATGCGAGAAAAGTTAGGTGTGAACAATACAACTATGGATAGGATGGATTCTCTTATTTTAAAGGCCAAAGAGGGAGAAACACAAAGTCAGGTACGTCAGAGCTTGACTTCTGTGTGAGGAAGGAAACGGGATGCAGTAGAAAAGCTGCTGGGATGAAGGCTACCAACTGCAAAGGAAATAAAATGCAGAATAATGAGAAGATTAAGTAATGTGCCAAACTCTTGTACTTTGAATCCTGTTTGTGCTCAAATAATCAGTACAATCACTTTTATATTATTTCCTGCTTTCAAATCAGTGTGCCAATTAAAACATAAACAAATAGAGGCCATGGGGACTTAGAGGACAATAGGGGACTTCAAACTGGTTTTAGTTTAATGATTACAAGTTTAAGGAAACCATTTAACCAGCTATTATGAAAAACTATTAACTTAAAAGAACGCAATTATTGCTTTATTTCAGGGTTATAATTTATATTGTGTGTTTTGTCTCCAAAACAAAAGTGCAATCAGCTGTTACACATGAAATGTTAAGGCTTTTCAGCAAGAAATAAATATACAATAAATAATTCCTTGCTACACCACGGTCGTGACAAGTAATGGACAAAACTATGATTAACAAACAGAAAAATAACGGAAAGTCAATTACAGAGTATGAAGTACAATATCAAATGGTCAGTCAAAATTTGTTTCTGGAAAGGTGACTTACTGCCTGACTTTTTTACAAGTAGAAATTAAAAAATCATAAAAAGCTTATATTTTAAAACTCAGTGAATCTTGCATTAGGATATCCAGTAAAAAAACAGGAAATGGTACTCTTTATGAATGTGCTTCTTTTTGAACTAGTTCCAGTCCTCCAAAGGTGGTGAGATGCAGCACAATAGCATGGTTGTCACTTTTCATTCTCTCAGAGGAAATAGTCTAGGTGGCCACTTTCACAGGGTTCACAAGTTTTGTTTTTCAAATAAAATACTCAGGATGGCAGTTTTAAACTAAAGAAAGCTTAGACAGTTTCTAAAAATCATCACAATAGATTATTGGGGCCACTAGTACAAAATGGCACAGTGCAGCTCCTCAACAACACAGGCTACCATGCACACATTACACCTGTTTGTTCTCTACACTTGGCTTCCCATGGAATACTGAATCAATTTGAAGTCTCAACCCCTATCTTCAAAGCTCCCCATGGCCTGGCCCAGGATATCTGAATGACCATCTAAAGCTCCAGGATGAAGAACGTGGTTGACAATTTAGCTCCTCTGGCAGAGTAAAGCTCCTCTATGTGGGAGACAGAACTTTCTCTGGGGATGGTTCGATGCTGTGGAATGAACTCCTTCGGGAACTAAGGACCATCAAAATCCTCACCACTTTCCACTCCAAGTGCAAGGCACATTTCTTTGACCTTGCCTCGTCTAATATAAACAAGTAGCAACAGGCATATTTATTTAATAAAACAACAAACCAACCTACAAAATAAGACATTCCACTCCCCTGCTTCTCCCTCTGGGAAGATGATGAGAGAAAAACAACACATGACTGAGTGGTAGTCATGTTGCTTAATGCACTACTGAAAGGTGCTCAGATACTATGGTGATGAAAGTGCTATAAGAACCTATATAAAATAGAACAGAACAGAATTATGGTTTTAGTAAAGGAAGCTAAATTAGAGTAATCCCAGATTTTTCATTTTCATTTCTTTCATTTAAAAAAGCCCCTGTTCTTTGTTGTTATTGATTTATTGTAAAACTCCTACAGTTGGATTTATAATAAACATTTGAAAACAGATTTTAGGACAGCGCACATTATAAATGTGTGCAACAGTACTGTCTGAAGCAGCTTTGACCTTTGATTAAATAAAGTTGGTTTGATTAAAAAACATTTAGAATGTCTATTACTCTATTTTTTAATATCTATACCTCTGACCCCGTAAACAATGAAGCATCTACATACATTTTCCATCACATTACTGACTGCTCACATGTGTAAAGCTTACTTTTATTTAATAAATAATTAAAAACAAAAACTAACAAACCAAGACACACTACGGCACATGTTTCTTCCTCTGGGGAGAGGATGAGAGAACAAACACCACATGACAGAGATTAGTCATGTGGCTTAATGAACTACTGGAAGGTAGTCAGATATTACAGTGTATACAGAATACAATATTATATAGAATTTTAGATTCCTTTTTCAAGAGACCAGAACTCAACAGCCGTTGTAAAAGCTACACTTTTTATTTAGACTTGCTATAATAAGGTTAACGTTAAAAGAACATTAGTTGAAATGGTCTATAGCCATCTTAACTGCAGCTCAACTTCTTTGAGACGATATAAGGCTGGATTCTTGTTTGCACTAAGATCTCTTTAAATTGCTCTGTCAGCGTAAATGGACCTCACCCATAACCTGGGTATAAAAGCAATTTACTCCCATATTAAGGCTTCTATACACTTGCAGAAAGGGGCCCTATTGTAAAAAAGAATCAATCTATTACTGGAATGCAAACTTTTTCTGCGAATATTTTGTTGCTTAATTCTACTCTAAATTTTATATTGCGCCACCAGTAGTATTTGAGGCCTGTTATTAGAGAAAAAAAATAAACATATACAATTTAGTAACATAAAGGGCACTGAGATCCTATAGGGATAATATATACCAGGGATTGGCCAAGCCCAAAATAATGAATTATATGGGACCTTAGACAAGTCACTTAATTTCCTTATACCTTGATCAATTCAGCTACCAAAACAATTAAAAAGCAAAACACACTTACTCAGGAAAGAGATGCATTACGTAAACCAAACACCGCAGAGGGTTTGGCCAAGGGGAGGGACAAAATCAGAGAAAGCTCAGAAACATGTGGAGACAGGAAAAAGGATAACAACAAGAAAGAGATATGGTATAAAAGAAACACCAAGGGAAATGATTATTTTCCAACTTTCTACAAAGTAGGTACTTGTCACTGAAGTCTATAATTCCACTTTAGGGTGGGGATCGGTATGAGCAAACCTCTCTAATGGTTCCCTATCACGATTTATGTCATCACCAGAATCCCTCAATGGAATTATTGCCTGGCTGTGCACAGTTGGGGATATTTTATTTCTTGTACAGTATGAAGGATGTCAGAAAAACCAGAACAAACAGTGTTGTGGTTCCTGAACCTGATCAGATTTCATAGTCATGACCACTTTAGAAAAATAGTAAAGTTTCTTCACCTAAAAATACATTTATCATGCTATAACTAAATATGTAAAACAGTTTAATGTTAAGTGGTGCACACTAATTTAGATTTATGGACTGTAGGAGACCTTACAAAAAGAGCAACATTAGTAATCAGCAAGGCTACAGTGAAATTGTGACATGAAAGCTCATTTATTCCACAATAGAATTTCTTGTAAATTGAGGCTGATTTTAGATGAAACTAACTTCCATCATTTGGAAAAAACTAACATCAGCATTTTCTATCAGCAAATCAAAATCAAAACAAAACATTTGTATTGGAAGTACCAAGTCAGAGACATAGACATAAGGCTAAGTTTCAGGATGCAGAATTGTGAGTCTGAATTCCTGAACAATGCAAAAGGAAATGGAAACTATGAACTGAGAGCTGCCTTTTACTCCTCTGATGTAAACAGATCTGTTCTGGTGCAGCTGTCTGCTGGTAAACTCAGGAAAAGAAGAGTTCAAAGTCACAGGAGCACACGAACTTTGAACGTGGAGCTCAAGGCATGTTAGCTGTAATATACTGATAGATTCTTGTTTAAGTCAAAAGTACCAAGGTGCACAGACGCCAAAATAAACTAGGTTGGATCAATGATTTATCTAACAGGATACCACATTTTTGTTAGTGCAGCGAGGGATGAATAAACCAGATGTTTGTCCATTTTGACTCTTGCAATTTATCTGACCTGACCCTCCACCCTTATGACTGATTTTGGAATTTAATAAGCTCAAACTTATTCAAAATTTTAAAAGAATGGGGCTTCTCTATTTCTTCCCTTTACTTCAGATTCCAGTCAACTCAGCCAGTACCTCTTCTCTGAAAACCTCTGACACACATACTCCTATTTTCATTCTCCATACGTGTCTAATGTACTACGTTGCAACAAAAGTTTGTGGAGCTAGAAAAGGACATATGGCAGATGTTGCAGCTACCAGCAAGTTAAGGGACATACATTGGGGGATACTCTAATGAACATGAGAAACATTTTTCATTCTGTAAGGATGTAGGTAGTTGAATTTGCTTTAAAAGATTTAAGCTCCAGTTTCACTGCATGGCTGAGAGAGGCAGAGGTGCACACCAAACTGAGTATTTTATAGTATTTTCCCACTCAGTTTGACTGAACATGTGGTCATTCAGCTCAGCCTCCAAACCATGAGGATGGCTCATCCTTAACTGCAATATCATCAATTGAAAGCTGCCCTATGCTATGGCAGGATGGTCCCTACAGAGCTGAAAGCAGGGATTTCCATAGCGTTGACTGCTAATCCAGACTGCTGGTATTACTGCACTAGCAGCACTACCTTGGAATTTCACTTTCCTATGTCAGTTATTCATGGTTTTGTCTTGCAAAATGTTTTTGACCGAAGTTAAATTTCATTCTGGAAAACTAGATTATATGAAAATGAAATTATTTTACAATATTCTATCTTCAGGGACTGTTTTTTTTGTTCTGTATTTGTACAGCACCTAGCACAATGGGGTCCTGGTCCATGACATGCCACGGTAATACAGAACAACAACAACAAGCTACCAAAAACTGAATTTCTGATTCCAAATAGTTCACCTCCAAAGGTAAATCTACAGCATGATATTATAGCATCACATTGATATAGGAACTCTGTCTTTAAAAAGTTGCCCTTGAATAGGGAAATGACATAAAAGTCCGAAGAAACTATGAAATCTAGAAAGATGTCTTTAACCCAAACAGCAGAGGTGTTACTTATAGGGCTGGTCAAAAATTTTCTATCAATGCAATTTTTTTGATGGAAATGTGGGTTTTTGAACAATTTTTTTTTGCACAAAATGTTTTTTAAAGGAACATTTTGATTTTTTTTGTTTTTGTTTTTTTACATAAACCAAAAAATGTTGATTCAGATATCCTGGCAGTGTCTCAGGCAGCTGCAGTTTCCTCATATCCCCTTCCTCATCTGTGGGCTGGGCTCCCTAGCCAGATTACATCTCCCATAATGCCCCATGGCATAGGTGCTAAATTTTTCTTTTCCCTGATGGTGCTCCCCCCTGCTCTGCCCCAATTTCCCCCCTTGCTCTGCCTTTTCCTGTCCCGCCCCAAACCCCCACCGTTGCTCCACCTCTTCCTGCCTCCACTCTGCTCCCTCCCCGATACCCCTGCTGCTCTCTGCCCTCCCCCAGCTGCCAAACAGCTGTTTGGCAGCGTCTCCATCTGAGCACCCACTATTTCTTTCCATGGGTGCTCCAGCCCCAGAGCACTCACGGAGCTGGCGCCTATGCCCTATGGCCAGAAATACCAATGGTGCGACTGCTTCTCCTCTCTGTGAGATGAGACCGTGGTGCATCATGGGAGATGTAGTCTCAACAGGGAGCCAGGACATAGAATGGGAGCGTAATGCACCTACACTACAATTAACACAAGGCACCACAGCAGCATTTCTGAATCAAAGTATTTACATTTTCAGCTGAAATATTTTGTTTTCTGATTTCTACCAAAAAGCAGAACTTTTCCATTGAAAATTTCACCAAAAACAAAGTTTAAAAAAGTTTTTGTTGAAATTTTCAGATGGTGGTGGAAGAGTGTCAGTTCATTTTCCAACCACCCCTAGCTAGTTGGTTTAAGTGTCTATATCTCTTTCTATCCAATGCTTTCCTATGCTATACATATATTTAATAAATTAATTGTCACAATGACTCTGGTGTAAGTAGGTTAGTATTATTATCCCCATTTTACAGATGGAGAAACTGAGACAAAGAAAACTTGACTTATTTATTCAGGCCAGGTAGCAGGATACAGAACTCTGATCTACTGATTTCCATACCACTAAAGACTATGCTTCCTCTTCATTTGATTTACGAGCGACTTTCCAGAAAGACACATTTAATCAATATATAAGTTTAATCTAATTCCTTTGTTTTGTAAAGTCTGAGGATGTACAAGTAGAAATATTCATGCGTAATATGAATTCTGTGTTAAGTACTCCTCATTTGAAAGGATTTCATATTGCTGTATAGATACTGGATTTGAAATTAGTAAAATAAAAAGGACATTACAGATGCTTTGACCATGTTTGTGCAAAAAGCTTCCTTTCTACACCTTGACAGCTCTGATATTTTCTCCTCTTGAAAATATGTGGAGTCACTGTTGTTGCTCCCACTTTCAGAGGTTGTGCACAGTACCAGCCTAGTATGTGCTCAAGTCCCCGTTGGACCAGGCACGAGATCTCAGACATAGGTCTCTGATGCTCGTGCTGTCCTCTACCAATGAGATGGTCCCATTTATATCACTTTAAAATTTATTACTAGAGCTTACGCAACAGAAATATTAAAGAGTCGTCGTCATCATCTTGAAATCTAGTCAACTACAAAAAGAACTAGTTTAATGTACCACACATGCCACTGAACGAACCTCTTTTCCAAGTTTTGTGGTTTTACAATCTCACTTTCTTATTTTCTCTGCCCTGGTGTGGTGTAACAGACCCACAAAAACAACGAGGGGAATCTTGCTAATCAGGGCAAACAGAAAAAGTGACTATTTATGAAGTGTTGTTGAATTAATTCATTAATTGAAAAATAGAAAAAAGTTCTCTCTCTTACAGTTTCAGTTGTAATCGTCTCAGGTGTTATTTGTAGCAATAGCAGATAGAAGAATTCAGACAGAAGTGTGATTTTTTTCAAGTCAACTGTGTCCTTTTAATACCTTTGCTATCAGAAAAACACCACTTACATTTTCCTCTAATCTTTCTTTTGCTATGACAGATGACCCTATCTTTAAAAAGAGTGTACTTAATGATGTTACCAAGGTAACTACATATTTTCATTTAGCAAAGAATTATTGTACTGTTTAAAAAACTAAAACCTTTTTACGTGGAGTTGCATGGGACAACAATTAACACAACAGCAGCATCAGTAGATCTCACTGACCAATTTTTGAGGCAAGGTCATTGGCCAGTGCTGTTCATAGCCTTTAAAAGAATTCTGCTGGGATACAGTCTGTAATTTTAGAACTCTCTCTTTTTCCCTTTTAACTATTGCGGTAATGTATTGGATGCTTTAAGCTGAAAAGGGTTTTCTTACAACTAAATTGTGTTTAATTCTGGACACCTCGATACCAGAAATATGTAGATATTTACTTCCATTTGTAAAACCACACCTCTCTAAAGCTCTGGGCACAAGTACAAATTCATGCGACTAAACTCCTTTTCCCGTCAACCTTCACAACTGACCCCTCCAACTGCCTAAGAAAAAAACCTAGGAAAAGAGATAGGCTTTGCAACATGCTTTGAAAAGTCAATCAATATTGGTTCTGAAAAATCAAGGGGGGAGCAGGAAGAGAGGTAGAACCGCTTCACTGAAAACCTGTCCTCTCCAAATTCAGCCTGTGGGCTGTTAGCTTGAGCACCTCGTCCAGCCATTGCTTTTGCAGTTTTGTCCATCTCATGAAAATGTTGGGGTGACTGAGGAATGCATTCTGGGTGGAAGCAGAATAAAACTTTAACATGCATCACTGAATACAATGTATTTTTAATAGCAGTGGAAATACAAGGAAGTGGTAGTGAAGGGAAACGTAGAGTGTGCTGAGTAAGCATATTTTTTGCAACAGCAAGTGGTATCCTTGGAGACTGCCACAAATCATAGAGCAAGAACACAGTATTAAATCAATTAACATCAAGAGTTAGGCAGGGTGTATGTGTGTGTGTGTGGGTGGGGGGGGGGTTCAAATGGGCATAATTATCAGAAGGGGAAGGCAGACAGAATATCTTACCACTTCCCCTCAATCTGCTTTGGTCATAAAACAAGAAGTGTTTGCACACAGACAGTGGAACTTGGTGCCCACAGAGAATATAACAGATGTCATTGCAGAGAACAGTGTTGAATCAGAATGATCAATGTTTCTATCTTTTGGTCCAATCATTCAGGGCATGCCAAGTACTGAGTCATCAATCACTCCTAGGTAAGGCTACATCATAATGTATGTACCATTCTGGATCTGGTTGCTGTTCAGGCTACAATCTCTCTCCCTGCGATGCGATTTACAGACCCCAAACAAAGGCTAAGGGTGTGAAGGAGCAGTACTAGCCCAAGAGGGTCCCCACACCTCAGCAGCTGCAGAGCATGCTCCAAATGGAGGATCTGCTTAAAAGGGGACTCTGACAGTGAATAAGACCCAACTGGGAAGCCAAGGGCCTGATCCTTTTCCGTCCCCTGCTCCCTGCCAAGGGAGAATAACCGGAAACTGAGAAGTGGGCTGGGGAATACCCATCTGACTGCTGAGACTCAGTGGGAACCCTCTGCTGGGGGTGGGGAGAGTGCAGCAACCACATACCAAACTGAAGAGAGAGCGGGGAGGTAGAAAATGGTCTAGAGGAGGCTGGTCTGATGTATCAGGAAGAGGCAACTCTGAGACACTGCTCGCTTCCCCCTTGATCCCTGAGCAGTGATCCAGTGGAGAGGAAGGGCTGGGGTCCCTGTACCTTCCCCCTCGCCCCTACCATCAGGGAGAACTCTGGGAGCACCAGGGAATGACAGACTCCAGCTTGGCTGCAGGGCCCACAGACTGCCTGGAAAAGTGACCCTAGGACTTTGGGGACTATTGAGCCACAGCCTGATCACTGGTCTCCGAGGGAAGCCTGCTTCAATCCCTCACATTCTTCACTAAGACAAAAACGTGGGAAGGGATAGTTCCCTCAACCCCACTCTTCCCCATAATGCAGGTTAGTGCCAATTCATTATGGGCAGGGACAGTGCTCTTCACCATGATTTAAACATAACTTCTTTACTGTACATGTCTGGTGAAACTATTAAAATGGAAAGTAGCTTCTAGTTATTTTCATTCATATTTAATTTTAGCTGGAGGGTATCTTCTCTTTGTGAACTGATTACAGAGAAGTTACCAGGAATGGTATTTTTGACAAAGTTGCTGAGCCATGTTTTGTGAATTTGTGAAAAGGGACATCTCCCAGTTATTATCTGCAGGAGGAACAGTATTTCACTGTATTAGCTACATGGCTCAGTGGGGAAAAAATGTTGAAATGTATGACACAGTCTATAAATTACTCTTCGAGATTATGCAGGGAGCCTAGAAAGAGAGCGGTTTGCTGGTGAGAGTCTACAAAGAGGATAATAAATGTTTCAAACTCATGGAGAAGTTAATATCAACAAATAACATGCCTTTCCATAAACTGTTCAAGAAGAAAAAGTACCAGTTCATGGCAGTAATAGTTAAAGAAAAAAAGAAATCTTCTCATGAGGCAGGAATATGTAACATAAGTCAAAGAACAATAATTGGTAACTTACACCCGTGACACTGCAAAAATCAGAGCGGGGTACCTAGAGGCACGAAAAACGCAGAGGAGCCTTGATCGGCTGATTCTAGAAACTTCCAAGACTGCCCATGAACTTTGCTAGTGGGAATCCCACCTACGTCTTTTATGTCTGTGTCTGGCTAGCGGGGTTAGTCCTCTGATTAGAAGCTGTCTGGTAAATTTTTCAAATCCTAGCATTCAGGATACAGACACAAACTACTGGGTCTACAGCCTGCATCATAAAATTACTGAAATGACACTAACATACTTTTATTTTTTTACTTGGTATTCTCGGGAAAGGAAGAAGGATTCAGCTGCTGAAAATCACTGTGAGAAAGTAATTCCACTTGCAGAGCTGCACTTATCATAGAACAGAATCACAATTGATGGGTAAAATGAAACCACTTGGGTCATGCAGTCCCCAATTCCTAAAGAGAGCAGGATTGTAACATTTCCCACTAAGATTTTTAGCTAACTCAGCTAGATTACAAGCCAATTTATCTCACTCTCCTCCTGGTTAAGCCATTTGTCTAATAACTAATGTTAATTTCTCCATTTTCCATTTAAGACCATCACACTTCATTTAGCCAACTCAGCAAGAGAAGTCCCTTTGCAACCTTCTATTAATAATCACTCAAATATCTGTACAGTATTCACATCCTCCCTTATTCACCTTTGCCTAAAGTTACAGTTATATTATATACATTTCTTTCACACACTCTTCATTTATATCCTTTATCATTTTAGGTGCCCTTCTCTGAACTTCAACTTTTTGTTGAAGCATCCTTCCACTAATGTTGTAACGAAGGGACCCAAATTGCATGCTGGATTCCAAATTGGCTGCAGTAAAAACTGAACCTGCAACCTCTGATTTATGAAACTATTTACTCAGCCCTCTGAGAGCTCTTCTTGTGATATGGGGATTGATGCAGGATCCTCATGCATGAAAAGCATCTGCACTGTTCCTGAGCTACATTCCCACTCTGAACTTATAACCAGAGCTTAAATTGAAGGCACGTTAGAAGCATGAACTCATCATGCATTTGCAGGGGAACAAAGGGCATGTCTACACTGCCCCACAGTTTGGCCTATGGGAGTGTGAATAGCAGCTGCACTGTAACTCCCCCATGTTGATGCAGCAGTCATGAAGTAAGGTTCCTATTTCGCATTAATATAGACCTGTTTGAAGAGGACTGCATTAATTTAAACTATAGGAACCTTTTAGTTAAGGGACACGCAGAATTGTGACATGAAAGCTCATTTATTCCACAATAGAATTTCTTGTAAATTGAGGCTGATTTTAGATGAAACTAACTTCCCTTCCATCAGCATTTTCTATCAGCAAATCAAAATCAAAACAAAACATTTGTATTGGAAGTACCAAGTCAGAGACACAGACATGAGGCTAAGTTTCAGGACGTTTGTCAACTTCAATCAAGTTATCAGCATAGCAAATCAAGTATTAAATAGGGCTAAAAAGTAAGACATACAATCCAATGAAGGAAGACAGATAAGTTCGCCCAAAGTTTAAAAGTTGTAGCACGCATGTGCTCTTAATGTGTATGAATCTAATCCATCTTTTCTATCACCAAGTTAAGTAAATACAAAAGTTATAAAAAAAAATAAAATGGAAAAAAAAAAAAACAAGAATGAAAAATAAGGCCATTAGAGTAACAATCCCACCATAATTCACTATTTTAACCATACTTTCAATAGATGTCTTTTCCACTCCTGTAGGGTGGGCAACTCAGTTCAATACAATTTTATATAATGAAAGAACAGTCCTTAGTTAGTCACTTTCAAATGTAAACACCCAACCTTCAAAACCATACACCAATTTGTTCAATTCTGCTATTCTCCAGGACTGGTTTAGCCATACTATGTGTACTGCAGAGGTTCCATGGTCTCTTCCGTTTTAGACCTGTCAGAGCCACATTCTATCTAGAATTTATTAAATGTTGATTTGGAATGTGCTAGAAATGTTCCCCAATATGGTTTCAGTGAGCTCCCAATGTTTCTACAGAAAACTACTTTCTACCAGTCTACCTGGATTGAGCAGCAGCATTGCTAGGACGGATGTACTACTGAGCCTAGCTCACTAAATCAACAGAACAGCAACTATGTTTTGTTAGTAGAGTCTAGTTTTGTTAGCATGAGATACATTCTACAGTGTATGTTTTTCAGTATAATACAGTGCCAATGACCAACTGCTGTAACCAAATCTCCAGTTTGAAGTCCATATAGTTATTGGCTGGTCATTGCTTTGTCTTTTCTCTCAATCACACTGAGTCAGGGAACTTTTCTTGACATTGATAACAAAGCTGTGCACCTGCAGGAGATTGAGCATCAAGGACGTGGCTCTGTGCACTGTTGCTGGGGATGGACCTCTGATGAACTTATTTTCCAAGAAAGCATACTACAGGCAGATACACTGCAACGTGAGTCGGGCTATGATGACCAGCATCATCTTTGTAAAGACCTTTGGCGCTGAGAAGAGGCCCAAAGGAAGCATCCAGTATCAATAATAATTCTTGCTGTAAGCAAACCTTAGAAATCTGCAGTAGCATGTTCAGACAGGAATATAGAGATATGCATCCACTAGATCCCGTGAAGTCAGAAAAATCCACCTGGGACAGGGACAACATCATAGAAGGCTAGGTCTCCATCCAAAACCTCATTTTCTTCACCCACTCATTGAGTCTTTTGAGATATAAGATGCCTTGGAATACCCCTGTGTGCTTCTGAACAATGAAGAAGATGGAGTAGAACCCCGAGAATATTTCTTCTGAGGGAATGCTATTACTCCCACATCTAAAAGATGAGATATCTTGGTCTGGATCAGATTGTGCCTTACAGGGTTGTTGGAGATAGTGGACATGATAAAGAATGGACTGGGGTGAAGCCCATAACTTGAGGGATTATCCCTAATTATCTTCCTGACCCACTTGTCCATGGACAATGCAACCCATTCTTCCAGGAAGTGGAAAATTCGGCACTCTAGCTTCACTGCTGGGTAGAGGTCTATGAGGTCTTTGTCATAAAAAGTCTTTGGGAGGGGTGGGGTTCCCTCTAGTTCCCCATCCTCCCCCCGAACCTCAGTTCCATTGCTTTTCTTTGGAGAATCTGCTGTATCTCAGTTAGGATGACGATGAAAAGAGCATCTCTGTCTGAAGTCTGGTCTGTCCTCTCTCCTAAAGGCACTAAGTGGCATCAAGAGAGACTGATTGGATATTGCCTCACTGTTCATCACTTCTTTGTCTAGCTTCTCCCCAAAAAGGAGAGCACAGAACCTGCTTTGAGTGGGTATCCACCTTGCAGGGTTGGAGCCATAGGTGGCTCCTGGTTACTGAGCTGGAAGCCCTGGCTCTAGTTGAGAATGTTATTGCATCCATTGAGCTACAAATGCTGTGGCCAGGAAAACTTTATTTAAAATAGAGTCGAAGTCAGGGTGATCTCTACCCTTTAGGGCCCTGAGATCTTCCAGCCAGGAGAGAGATGCCCTTGCAAAGCAGGTAGCTGCTAGGGATGGCCTGAGAAGGCCTCAAAGTCTTTTTTGAGAGTGGCCACCATCTTTCTATCCATGAGGTCCTTAGGGTAGAACTTCCATTCTGAATGGATAACCATATCTCTTGCTAGGGGCGCTACAGTGGCATCAACCTTCAGTACCTCCTGCAGGAGGGTCCCATGCTCTTGAATCTTACGGAACTTAAGGTCTTTTTTTCTTTGTTTTGTTAATGTGCTTGCCCTTATCAAGCTTATCCCACTCATCCCCAATCAATTCCTTTTGCACTTTTTCTTTCTCTTTCCTTTCTTTGATCTCTTAACTTTTTTGCATGCTTTGTGAGCGTATGAGTTCTGTTGTTGCTTTGTTGAGGCCTTTTGCAGCTAGTCTTCCTTCAGGCTTGAAGCCTTCTCGGGACATCTCTCTGAGTCCTCTCCTGCTGGGTCCCGTTCCCCCAGGGAGTGGGGAGGGGATATGATGTCACAGCCCCCGGGTTGAATTGTGAAGGAGGGGACTGTTTATGAGCCCTGCTTTTTTCCCCGCTTCATCTTTAGAGGCCCCTTCTGCTCCCCTCAGAGACTCCTGTTCCCTTTTTCTCATCTTGGGAGTCACAGTCACTCTGGTGGGTAGGGGACCCAACACGTCTGTCCAATTCAGAGCCCTGGGACCTAACGGAGTTAGGGACAGAAGGCTCGGCACAACTGACTATCTGCCAAGCCCAGGAAGTCTGTCTCACAAATGGAACACCATTTAAATTTTGTTCTGTGCTTTTTAAATTGCTCTGCCACACCTGAGGTGTGCAGAGGAGCCAGCATGGAGATAAGACAATGGAGGCTTGACTCAGGGAGGAGGAACGGGCTAGAGAGGGAGAACAATCCTCACCATGGCCCCCAAAATAGCCAAGAACTCATGGAAATGGAGAAATTAGGCAACAGCAACAAAACTACTGTACACACACTGCCCTGGAGGCAGAGAATTTGGCAGCAAGCAGGAGCAAAGGGGGCATGCCTAGAGTATGTAGCACTGAGAATTTGATCAGCCACTGTGAACTGCAGAGAGCAGGGGAGCAGCTCAGACGTCCACAACTGTTGGAGATACTGGGCTGCAGAATTAAGGAAAGATATGCACAAGTGATATAAACAATGTTTTAAATCACATCTGAAGGGCAGTCAAGGACCTGTAAAGTTGTTCTGACTACAGTAATAACTTACTGCATATACAGTATCATTGTGCCACATTATTAGATTAAGAAATCTCCCTCCACCCCCCACAAAAGAAGGAATTTTGTTAGCACAATAGAATGCTGTCGAGGCACTACATTTTCTCCACTGTGAAAATAAGCAGAATTGAAGAAGTTAGAGATGGAATGTTATAAATCAAGGGAACCAGAAGCTGGGAAAATCTTAAAAATTAAAATTCTCCGCAGGGCCACTGCATGGAACCTTTTCAGTGACATCAAGCAACAAAAAACAAAAACAAATAAAAATAAGATCCGTTAACTCAACATGCAAATTTAATACATCACATGTCTTATTGGAGTCAAAAGAAGTTTAGCCAAAGCATTTAGGCTTTATTTCCTTTTTTAGAAAAAGATTACTACTGAGACAATACTTGAAAGTATTTTACAATGTAAAAAAAATCTACTGGAGATTATTCATTTAGTACATTAAACACATACACACTGTTTTTATAAGGTGGTTTGTAAACTTTTGTTACACAGTGTCTGTTTTGAGTGTATATAAAAAGGATACCCTTTTGAAATACAACTGCATATGTACTGAATCGATCACTAAGAAGCTAGCATCACTAGTTTGTTTATTCTAACAAGAATTCGAGTGCAATATAAAGAAAGTCAATTATTTAGACAGCTTATAAAACTTTACTGCTTCTACTTAGGTTTACACCAGTAAAAATGTCTGCCAAAGTCTTTCCAATTATGCTAAGTGCGTCAGCTAAGAGCAATAACCAAAAAAAAAAAAAAAAAAAATAAATCTTTTCTGAAGGGGAAAAAACCATTATGGATCACAGTAAATCCCCTCTTCCCCTGCCCAAAGCACCTCTCAAATTACACTGGGAATAACAAAATTGTATTCTATTCATTCTAATGCTGGGGTCCTTCTGTACAGAATGAGGGAACCAGTTCAGGACAAATTGCTTGGACGATCAAGCAATTATCCAAACCGTAGCCCAAAGAGTTCAGGATCAATTTATTTTACCTTTTAAAAAACATATTCACTTTACTCTCAACTCCCTGATTTACAACAGACCTCATCCTTAGCTGAAACTCATCCCAGAGTTTCAAGAGATGTGGCAATCTGTTAGGACACTTATGTTTTCTATTCCCCCAGTGGACCACAGGTAATACAACTTATATAGAAAAGCAGTGGAGAGTCAGGAAAAGAAAAGGATTTGACTGGTTTATGACAACAGAGGGCAGTAATGGGACAGAACTAGTAGAGGAAGGGAATGGTAGACCAACAAAAAAGAAAAGGGAAACCATGAGAACGTTATCAGTGCAGAATGCAGCCGACTGCTTGCTTATGGTTAGATTGTGTAACATTTGCTCACATTAGTGAGCACTTACAGAAGTAATTTCACAAGGGACTTGCCAAGATGAGCACCAACCGAGTTGTGAGAGAGTGGCCAGCTGCATTCTACATTGCTGAGGTTCTCAAGGTCTTTTCTTTTTGGTGTCTCCTTTCCAGGCCGGCTCCAGCTTTTTTACCGCCCCAAGCGGCGAAGCGGGCGGGGGGAGGGGGGGAGGGAGGAGAGGAGGCGGAGGGGGAAAAAAATAAAAAAAAAGATAAAGCCACGATCAGCGGCACTTCGGCAGCAGCTCTACCACACCGCTTCATTCTTCGGCGGCAATTCAGCGGCGGACCCTTTCCCTTCCTCAATGGGATCACTGGTTTAAACATTCATAAGTATATACAAGGGTTGCAAAACCTAGCCCTTTAGTAGCTTTTCTTAGGCAGAACCTTCCAATTAATTTCTTGAAATGATTCAATTCAAGAAAAATCTTAACTTGTCTTGTATTCTATTGAGACATTTGAGATCGGTTCATACACTCAAGCTAATCACAATGAGATTTCAGCTTATTTGGGTTGAAGGGAGGGTTTTCTTAGTGAGTGTCTGTTGACTTTGAAACCTACTCTGTCCTTTGGTCTGAGAAAGTCTGAATTCTCAAATTTCAGGGCATGATGTATGGACTATCTATACATACACATTTACATGAGGTGATGGTTTATGGGGCTTCAAGGTTTTTTTCAGGGAGGAAATACTTTGAGCCCTATAGTTAACACTGAGGCAATTTAGGATGTTAATGTATGTATTTTTATTTATTTATATACATGAAACTACAGATTCTAAAAATATTTTACAAAGCAAGCCATAAAGCTTTGATAACAAACATTTGAGTTCTGCTCAATACCAACCTACTATAATCTGAAAACAAAAGCTTTGGTATTCAACTTGAGCAAAGAAACATAAAACAAGTAATATAACTATGTAGTTTCTAGATTTACATTTAAAAACATATAGTTGAACCATCAAGAATTCATTGAATGGACTTTCTACAACCACTGTTTGAAGTTCCTCTTCTCCAGTTTGGCTTGCCCCACCCTTCCAATTAAAATGACTCTCTAATGACTTATTCCTGGCCAAAGCTCAGAACCAGTGCTCTCTCTTCATCTTCCTTGACTCTTGGCTGCCTTTGATGCTGTTGGTTCTTCCTGAAATCTTGTCCTGATCTTCTCTCATGATTCTCCTACTTCTCTAATTGCTCCTTCAGTGTGTCATTCAGATGATCCTCCCACAGAGCTCTGTCCTCGGTCCCCTTCTTTTCTCTCTCTACACCTTTATCTATGGGTATGCTCATCTGCAAACACTAATTTAACGAAACTATCATGCTATACTGATGACTCTCAGACCTGACTCTTTGCTCCAGACCTGTCTGACGATCCAAACTAAAATCTTGGCCTCTGTCTCTGGCATCAAATTGTGGATGTTCACTATCAGCTTAATGTCAGTGTGGCTAAAATAGAACTCAATCTCTCCGCTCCCTTCCTTTCTCAGTCACCAAGAAGAAACCACCATCCGCTCCTCACTCAGTCCCATAACTGGGGGATACCTTCAACCCATCCCTCTTTCTAAATCCTCATATCCAGGCTGTATCTAAATCTTGCAGACTCTTATTGAATAATATCTCTAAGGTACGGCTTTTCAATTTCATCCACACCGTGAAAACTCCAGCCTTAGGCCTGGTCTACACTACGAGTTTAGATCGACTTTAGCAGCGTTAAATCGAATTAAGCCTGGACATGTCCACACGACGAAGCCCTTTCTTTCGACTTAAAGGGCCCTTTAAACCGGTTTCTTTACTCCACCTCCGACGAGGGGATTAGTGCTAAAATTGGCCTTTGAGGGTCGGATTTGGGGTAGAGTGGACGGAATTCGACGTTATTGGCCTCCGGGAGCTATCCCACAGTGCTTCATTGTGACCGCTCTGAACAGGACTCTCAACTCAGATGCACTGACCAGGTAGACAGGAAAAGCCCCGCAAACTTTTGAATTTCATTTCCTGTTTGCCCAGCGTGGAGAGCACAGGTGACTACGCAGAGCTCATCAATACAGGTAACCATGATGGAGTCCCAGGATCGCAAAAGAGCTCCAGCATGGACAGAACGGGAGGTACGGGATCTGCTCGCCATATGGGGAGACGAATCAGTGCTAGCTGAACTCCGTAGCAGTAAAAGAAATGGCAAAATATTAGAAAAGGTCTCAAAGGCCATGAAGGACAGAGGCCATAACAGGGATGCACAGCAGTGCCGTGTGAAAATTAAGGAGCTAAGGCAAGCCTACCACAAAGCCAAAGAGGCAAATGGAAGGTCCGTGGCAGAGCCGCAAACATGCCGCTTCTACGTGGAGCTGCATGCGATGCTAAGGGGTGCAGCCACCACTACCCCAACCGTGTGCTTTGACTCTGTCAATGGAGAAACACGCAACAGGGAAGCGGGTTCGGGGTACGAGGAAGATGATGATGAAGACAATGAGGAGAAACCGGTTTCCGCATCAGCCAGGATATGTTTATCACCCTGGACCTGGAACCAATAACACCCGAACTCACCCAAGGCGTGCTCCCAGACCCTGAGGGCACACAAGGGACCTCTGGTGAGTGTACCTTTGTAAATATTACACATGGTTTAAAAGCAAGCGTGTTTAATGATTAATGATTAATTTGCCCTGGCAATCGCGGCCAGTACAGCTACTGGAAAAGTCTATTAATGTGTATGGGGATGGAGCGGAAATCCTCCAGGGACATCTCCAGAAAGCTCTCCTTCATGTACTCCCAAAGCCTTTGCAAAAGGTTTCTGGGGAGGGCAGCCTTATCCCATCCGCCATGGTAGGTCACTTTACCACGCCAGGCCAGTAGCACGTAGTCTGGAATCATTGCATAACAAAGCATGGCAGCAAATGGTCCCGGTGTTTGCTGGCATGCAGACAACATCCATTCCTTATC